>NW_016160792.1:0-59394 GCF_001687245.7 Rhagoletis zephyria | reverse complement strand
TTAGGGATTATAATCCTTACTAAGTAGAATTCTCCTTTCTGTGTTGCCGAAAGAAAGGGCCGCAATACCTTTTGCACAGAACACCTTTCTGTCTTGTCAAAAAATTCCTCGTCGTTTAAAGAATAAAGGGAATGCCGCATTATACTAAAGATCATGAGATATATACATCATCGTAGAGTTTCCTGAGCAAAAACACGGCAAGAAAAAGTGAACGTGATCCACCCCCTTTTGCTGAGTTTAATGGTAAATTTTTTCGGTGCAAATTAACAGCGGCGACGCTGGGCTAAACGTGGAATTTTCAACATTTTCAAAAGCTTATATTTCGAAAACTATTGAACCTTCATAGATATATGTATATGTATTTATGTATATAATGTTTACATATTTTGAGAAAAAGTAAAAAACGAAATTATGGCATTTTTTTGATATGCATGTTTTGGTAAAAAAATACGTAACTATCTATAACTAAAGATATGTTTATCAGAAAGAGCCCAAAAATGTACTTGATATAAAAGTTTTTAAAAATGTTGAAAATTCCACGTTAAGCGCCGCCCCTGTTAATTTGCATCAAAAAATTGCAATTTTTCTTTTCTTTTCTAGTTCAACGGACCCCATTCTTTAGGTGTTAAAAAAACACTATCAGCTGATTGCCAAAAATGCCTACAGCTAAGATCGCCTGTGTTTTGGCATTCGCTCTTTTACAATTTCTTTCATTTCTATTACAATTTATTCAAAATACACTAATACACTGAATCAAAAAAACAATACACTTACCAAAAACATACCCACAGCCTGTCAGAGATAACGGTAAGAAGGACAGTTACGGTACTTACGGAACTGTACGATGGTTTTCATATGCATGATTCAATAATTAAAGGTTTGCTCAGTAGTGCCTATTATAGTTTTGACACACAGTGCCTTACTAAGGGGGTCGATTTTATCAAGAATCATCTTAATATATAAATATNTTGTTTTTGCTTAGGCGGTATAAACTGTCAAAATCTGTAAGAGTGTGTGTAGAAATTCAAACAAAATTTTTCAATTTGATATCAGAAGCCGTGCGGGGAAACACATACACAAAATCAGCTGAGCTAGTAACACCACCTTATATAAATTCGCCTTGGTAAATATTTTAGAAATAAATTATAGAAAATGTTGAGTAGGAGCATGTTTTATTATTCCAATATTTTCGTTCGAGTTCTTGAACAAAAACGTACAAATATATTTAAGAAAATATTACCCCATCTTATTGTACGCCCCCTCAGAAAACCGCGAGACGATTTCATATAAGGTGGTGTTACTAGAACAGATGGTGTGCATTGCCCTGGTACCCAAATGTCAAAATTTTGTATTTCGCTTGAGTGTGTGAGCGAAAGAGAGCATATGTATTTCTTATTTATTCCTTGAGAGTAGAATAGCTAAAAAGGCGCGTTTGCGCATAAAAACAAACCAAATACAGGCACCTTATATAAATTCGCCTTAGAAAAACCAAATAACCTCAAAAAATACAATATGATTCATCAATCAATCATTTTCGATAGCGTCTATCAGTAAAATGAGTTGTGAGTTGTTGAGTCATCTCCAGTTTAGAAATTTGAAAAGATGAACTTGGCAACTCTACCAACTGCAACCGAATTGCATGTTGACGTAGAAAACATAAAAGACGCGAACTGCCAGAGAAAGCAAAGCAACGAATGAAAGTGGTGTAAACGTCAAATTCGGTAAAGAAGTGAAAGAATGCTGCGTATTTTTCCGTCTAACGTGGTTTTCAATTAAGAATAAAAAAGTGGTCATAATTAAATTGAACAAACGCATTTAAGTTATCCAGTGGCTTTAGGATGCGTAACAAATGATTTACAACAAGTAAAACAAATAAATTTTCAACCGAACGAATACAAATTTCTTGCGTGCTGAGCTGCTACTGCCTAAAGGGCGGGGGCAAGCAAAAAAGCGGCCTGTGAACGGCGTAATAAAGTCCTTACGATATAGGTCGACAAATCTGAAAAGTACAGACGCTGCTATAATTTTGGATATCGCAGGACTACTTCAAATATAATTGCTTATATCAGGTCAATTTGAAAATTGTAACCTTGGAAATTGTTTTTCATAAGCAGAATCGGATTTAAAGTCGGCCACGGCCATTATAATCAACTATTTCGCTGGATATTCTTGGTTTTCGAGGTATATACAAAAAATTCTATAGTGCTCGTGCTAAATGGATAGTGGACGGAATTATGGGCGTCTTGCTACTTCATTTGTCATCGGAGGTGTCAGCAGTGGAGGCGGTTGTGCCGGCAGTGGCAGCCGCAAAACTTCAATGTCTGATAGTCAACAAATGTTACCAATGTTGCAGCAGCTGACAAATGGGTCCTTTGGTATCATAGTACCTGATAAACATTGCCCACTTTGCTTTCAAGCAAAACGACATCAGGAAAAGATTGAGGGCATAAGGTGCAAGCCGGTTGCTTGGCGCATAAGAGAGCGAATGAAAACAGCTAGTGTTGTGTTAGTGCTTTGTCTGAACATAGGCGTTGATCCACCAGACGTCGTAAAGATACAGCCCTGTGCACGTTTAGAATGCTGGGTCGATCCCTCTTCGGTTTCGGCGCCAAAAGCAATGGAATTGATTGGAAACAATTTACAAATGCAATATGAGCGTTGGCAGCCACGCGCACGCTATAAGAAATGCCATGATCCCACAGCTGAAGACGTAAAAAAGCTGTGTACATCACTGCGGCGCAATGCAAAAGGCGAGCGCATTCTTTTCCACTACAATGGGCATGGTGTGCCTAAACCAACTGCTAATGGCGAAATTTGGGTATTCAACAAGACATTCACACAATATATACCTTTGAGCATTTTTGAGCTACAAAGCTGGATGGGTGCTCCATCAATTTATGTTTACGATTGCTCTAACGCTGGTATAATTATAAATTCGTTTCAACAATTTGCAGAACAGCATGAACGCGATTTAGAAAAATCGGGTCAACGCGGCGGTCCTGGACAGCCACCATCTATATTAACACCATTTGTTAGCTATAAAAATTGCATACATTTGGCCGCATGCTCTGTCAATGAGATATTGCCTATGAATGCCAATCTCCCAGCAGATTTATTCACATCCTGCCTAACCACGCCAATAAATATCGCCCTTAAGTGGTATACAATGCAAGAGAAATTTGAGCTGGTTCCGCTCATACAGAGCGAGCAAGTCGACAAGATACCGGGGAAAGTAAATGACCGGCGGACAATGATGGGAGAATTGAATTGGATATTTACTGCCATCACTGACACTATTGCATGGAATACTTTGCCACGCGATCTATTTCAGCGTTTGTTTCGCCAGGATTTGCTGGTCGCCAGTTTATTTCGTAATTTTCTACTCGCCGAGCGTATATTACGTTCGCATGATTGTATCCCTGTATCGCATCCGGCATTACCGCCATGCTTCCGTCATCACATGTGGTCCGCTTGGGATTTAGTCGTGGATTACGCATTGCAGCAGCTGCCTGAAATATTGGAAAAAGGTGCACCGTATCGGCAGCTACCATTTTTTGAACAACAACTAACGGCGTTCCAAGTGTGGCTAGATCGAGAATCCGAATCGCGCTCTCCGCCAGAGCAGTTACCTATTGTACTACAGGTGCTGCTTTCACAGGTGCATCGATTGCGCGCCCTAGAGCTACTTGCACGTTTTCTTGATCTCGGCCCATGGGCGGTAAATTTAGCACTTGGTGTGGGCATCTTTCCCTACGTACTTAAACTGTTGCAGAGTTCGGCGAAGGAATTGCGACCGGTGCTCGTTTTTATATGGGCAAAAATTTTAGCAGTGGATCCGAATTGTCAGGTAGACTTGGTGAAAGAACATAAATACTTTCTGTCTGTTCTGCAAGACACAACAGTATCCAAGGAACATCGTACGCTTTCTGCGTTTGTGTTGGCTTGCATTGTGAACGACTTTTTGCTGGGCAAAACAAGCGCTTTGCAAGGTTCCTTAGTGTCGATATGCCTGGAGCAACTGAACGACGAGAGTTGGCTGCTTCGTCAATGGCTAGCTATATGCCTAGGTAATGAGATTGGATAATTGTTTAATTTTTATTAAAACCTTGCTGGACTTTGGTGCTGTGAGGAGGTGGAACATTAATAACGCTCAACTTTGTATAATATAGAATTGATTCTTTGCTTCTCCACATTTAAGCAAACCAAAAGTTCTTGCAAGAGTACATATGCGACATCTTGATACTACTTTTTCATAACATACTTCTTAACTACTCTTACTCAATTGTCTTAGGCATGCTTTGGCAAAATTTCGAGAAAGCTAGATGGTCCGGCGTTCGAGATTTGGCACACGAAAAACTATATCCCCTGCCCAAAGATCCAATACCAGAAGTTCGCGCAGCTGCTGTTTTCGCATTGGGCACATTTATTAGTTCAGTGACTGATCGAGAAGAGCACGCAAATAATATTGATCGCATAATTGCTATTACACTCTTGGATACAGTGGGGGAGGACATGTCTCCTTTGGTGCGCTTGGAGCTGGCTGCGGCCCTGCAGTGGATGGTGTTGCTGTTTGAATCGCAGTTCGTAACGGTGTACATGCAGGAGCAAATGAGTAGTTCGAGTCCTAATTTGGCGCTGACAACATCAGTTAGCGGCAGTGAGCGTAGTGCCAGTGTAGCCCATAGTATGGCTGGTGCACCCAGTCCAGCGGTGGTGCACCATTCTACACACAGCTTAGAACGCCACGTTTCTATGCGGCGAGGTGCTAGCTCAAGTTCGATATCAAACATGGTCTCCACAGCCATACCATTTCAAGCGATATTTTTACGATTGTGGCAAGGTATTTATAATCTTGGTCATGATCCATTTCCGGAAGTGGCAGAAACGGCACAAAAAATTATAGCTTACGTACGTGATAAGTCGGTCGATTTAATCACCGCCAAAGAGGCCACCAGCGACAAGTGCAATTCGAGTGTTAGCTTACCGCCGAGCCCGTCAACACGCGGCAACTTTTTAAGTGGTGAATCACCACCAGTAGGTGCCGGTGTACAGGTGGGGCATCAAAACGCCAGCAATTGGGCGAATAAGCTCCGACATAACAAGCTTTTAGCTGCGAATGTGATGAACAGCTCTGATCATCAGGCGCTATTACAACGTAAATTACGTACTACTTCCA
Organism: Rhagoletis zephyria; assembly: GCF_001687245.7. NCBI lineage: Eukaryota > Metazoa > Arthropoda > Insecta > Diptera > Tephritidae > Rhagoletis > Rhagoletis zephyria. Next base: position 54,218 of record NW_016160792.1, on the reverse strand, counting down.
TGGGTGATGAGACGGACAGTTGTGTTCCACTAAACGGAAGCCGCAGTGCTGGCTTAATGGGTTCCGGCATTGCAGTCGGCGCAACTACAAGTTTGCACATGAATACAGGTGGCAACGGTGGCGGTGGTGATGGTTCACATTCAGCGCGCAGCAGTACGAGCGAAAGCAACTATGAGCCGAAGTCGACAGCGCTGAAACCGATCCTGCAAACGGAGTTCATATCATGGGCTAATTCGTATTTTATGAGACCCGGTAAGAATCGCTACGCCTCCGCCGAGGGTACAGAGGGACAACAGGTATTTCCCGCAGATACGAATTCTCCTGAATTGCGCTCCCGACAATTTCGTTTTTGCCGCAATGAAATAATGCGGCGACAGTCCAAGGATCAGCTCATGCGCGGCTGCCGGATTGACACGCAGACTTGCATGCTAAAGACCCAACACACGCCTGCCATTGTCAAATTGCTGCCATATGAAACACAGCTCGCCGTCGCTTACAAGGAGAAAGTACTAGTCTATGATTGGGTGCGCAATTCAGTGCGCTCATATGTGCCACAAGCCAGCAGCAATCACATCGGCGAGTCGAGCGGTTCATCGTCGTCGCCATCGGCGCACATGCAGCACCATCAGCAACAGTATCTACAGCAGCAACAACAAAGTTTAACCGCTCGCGTTAGTGCCATTGAATTTCTGAATGCACATGACATTGGCTTGATACTGGCAGGTCACGAGGATGGCGTTGTGCGTGTATGGCAACCAGGTACTGAGGATCAACCTGAGTCACAGCTAATAACTGCCTTCGAGGGTATCCCCGCTATGAATGCTGCTTATAATGGTTCGCACGGTGGCAGTGGTGGCGGTGGTGGTAGTGGTACTGGTTCCGGTTCCGGTTCCGGTCCGGCTCTGGTTCGTCTTCGTTGAAACACCGACGTGACTTGATGCGTACCGGCATAGTCACCGCTTGGCAGCAATGTAGACAGCACCTGGTGGTGGGTGGTGGTATTTCGCGGTTCCTACGCATCTGGGATGTAGAGCGAGAGCTGAAACACGGTGACATACCGATAGGTAGCGAGGCGTGCGTGCGCGTATTGGCGCCATTCTCCTATAATTTGAATAGCAGCATTGTGGCAGCAGGTTGTTCTGATGGCAGCGTGCGGCTATTCGATAAGCGTCTAGCGCCACAAGAGGCGCGAATATGCGTCTTTCGCGAACACATTGGTGCCATACTATCCGTTTGCCTGAAGGAAAACCAACCCACCCTGATCACAGGTTGTGCACAGGGACGCGTGCGTATCTTTGATTTACGACAAGCAGCTGCTGTGTCCAGCTGGGAAGCGGGCTCCGATGTGGCCGTAATCGCTAGTCACGCATCGGCGGATATTGTAGCGTGCGGCAGTGCGCAAGGCATTGCGCTACATCAGGAAAGACGGACGAGCGCTGAATACGTTGCGTGGCACCGAGGGCTTTATGGGCACAAAAATCGGCTACCGACTTGCTTGTCGTTCCACGCGCACAAAGCCGCCTTGGCGGTCGGTTGCGTGGACAACACGGTCGTGGTGTATGAACCTGCTGCAGGTACATAAGAAGAGACAATTTAAATTTTATGACAATATCATGATGGAAGAAAGCCAAGCAATACATTTACAAATCGTTGATGTTTTTGCAAAACCGCCTAAATCCCCGTTGTGGCAAAAATGAGATTAGCTAACCTTGAACTCCAGGCATCGAGATTTATGCATAAAAATCGTTAAATCATTATTAAAACGGCAAATTTTTAAAATAATAGCTGGAGCAAATGCCGCTTATCAGGCAATGCCTTCAAAGAAAACAGTTTTTTCGCTCCCCTGTAAAATTTGAGTGCCGTAAGATAGCCGGTTTTGCAATTGGTCGATGGGCGCTTTTCCAAAAACATCGAAGATATGCATATGTCCTTCAAAGATTTTGCAGAAGTTTTGAAAGTTATCGTTCCGTAGATATACACAGATTAGTAGTTTTATTATTTTTTGACATTGTACTATGTATTTGCATGTTTAGGTTTTGTGGAGCTCGTCAAAATGTGCTTCAATATGAGTTTCTAGGCTCACGTAGCGAACACTAATTTATTTATTTATTTTATTTACTTTTTAAATAATTTTAAAACATTTTTCTTTACTTGCAGTTCTATAAACTTTGCAAACGCTGGAAGGTCGACGTTGATAAAAATCCAAAGACATTTGACAATTCTGAACGTTTTCTGCACGAACCCGAAATGATTGATGCCGTTAATCTTTATTCGTCGTCGCACACAAGTCAAAAACATTACAGCCGAAGAGGCGAAACTTATTTATACTATTTGCGGTTTTGAGACAGCTTGGAATCATCGCCGAGATCTATCGGTGTGGTGTAATCTCTTTAATCGGGACACAATCAAAGCATTAGAATTTTTCGAAGATCTGGAGTATTATTGGAACGATGGTTATGGTTATGAACTGACGCATCGCATGGCCTGTGCTGCAATGGAAAATATGTTTGAATATATTGAGTAAGTAGCACTCATCTAGGCAGGAAAAGGGAGGACTAGAGTTCCAATTCGCCCTAGGCTCCCATTACTTTTTTAAATTGTTTAGTATTTTGCACTTTGTATAATGAATTTGTTCCATTGCTTGCAGCCCGAATTCGCACAAACCAAATGCCACATTTTACTTTACACATTCTGGCACATTGCTGAAGGTTTTGGCACACCTGGGTCTCTACAAAGATGCAGAACCTTTAACATATCGGGATTTTAAACGTGAACGCGCTTGGCGCACTAGTGTGATTGACGCGTTTGCTACCAATTTAGCTTTTGTGCTATATGAGTATGTGCAACAAAAAAAAAACAAAAAAACAATTTTTATTATATTAAATTTTGTGAAAATATTTCAGATGTAATAGAGAAAATGGTTCAATGGTTTTAACATTGCATCAGGAACGCCCGATTCGGCTACCCGGCTGCCCACAGGATCAAGACCTCTGCAGCTTAAAAGCGTTAAAAGATCAGTATACCCAAATTATAGCAAATTGCAATTTAAAAGAGATGTGTCACATTGAACGGGAGTCGGACGAAGTTTTGAAAGACAAATGAAATAATCAGATGATTCAGTGCAATCAAAACAGCGAGAACAAACGTAAACTTTCCTTAGACAAATATGAATGAACAAAATCAATATACAATATAATTAAATTAAGCTTTTATTGTACGATAAAGTGACACTCCTTTTGAGTCGTGACCTAACTGTAATTGTTAATTGTTGTGCTTGAAAACGTCAAATGTCTTGAATTAACAAAAGTGCGAAAACACCGCCCAGAATCTAAAAAAAACCGCGACGCAGCGATATTTTGCTTATACAAACACACATAAAATTTATAATGAAATCAAGATTGCATATACACACCAACTTATATATATATTTATATATACATACATAGTTATTAATAGAACATACATACTTATTAATTTAGACGAAATGAGAAAAAATAAGTATACCTTCTTTATACGCCCATATACATATGTATACATATACTAATTGCTTTGCATATGCAATTACATACGTTAGCTAACCCATATTCATCTAGTGCACAAGACGCCTAGCTAACGCGAATAATTTAAATATTTTGGAACTTGGAAATAAAAAAAAAAACGCGTGGCAGCAGCTTTATCGTCGCTTCATTTAAAAGCACTTCACTGAATATCTAAGTTACTTGACAACTTGTAAATGAATGCACTTTCTCTAAGTTATATACATATGCATATGTATTTTTGCGATCACAGTAAAAGCGCATATAGTGCGTGTTTCAGTGGCGGATCCGGGGGGGTTTTGGGTGTTAAAACAACGCCCGTGGGTCCGCCATTGACTGACACGTAGTTTAACAAATTTCAAATTTTGGCGAACAGCATTCATGTAGCCGATCCGAAGGCTAATGTTAAATTAAATATACATATATCATTTTGGAATTTCTGCATTTGGCTATGGGCATATATATCAGTTTGCTTGGAAAAAATTTGCGAAAAGTCGCATACACAACTAAGCATATACATATGAATGTATAAGGACTACATTAACAAACTGAACCGCAAACAGCACACGCAGATTAACAAGAAAAATAACAGCAAACAATTTGTTAAATTAAAAAAAAAATATATATATATATGTGCAAATCAATTGTTTTATAGAACTTGCGCAAATTATACATATGTATTGCATACAACAATTTCTTTAGCAAACATTAGTGTTAGGTAATTAACAAACAATTAGTAAAGTAATTAAATTTTTATTTTAATATTTTCGCGAAATAAAAAAAACAAAAACAAAATTCGTTATAATAAATTGCTTGTGCTGTATTCAAACGAAAGGTTCGTAGCTGTTTTAAAACAATTATTGTTTGTTATTGTTTTTGTGTATTTAACTAAATCATCCTTAAGTTTAGTGACTAAATGGGTTTATATATCTATTACAGTAAAATGTGTTCAAATGATAAAACTGTAATAATTTGATTTCATTAAACAGGCCTCCAAGAGTTTATAATTACACAAATATATTAAACACACATATGTACATATTATTAGTTGATACTTCTGATAATTAATTGCAATGTATAAACTACTTAACTAACTTCTGCGAAAAATAAACTAAGTAAAGTAATATTGAAAAAAAAAACAAAAAAATTAAAAACACCTTTTTAATCTGCCCTTTATTTGGAATTGCATGGACTTGGGCAAAGCCAGAAAACCGTAGAGCGTTTTTTCAGGCCGCCAGGCATATTTAGCCATTTTAATTATGGCCTAGAGAAAGCATAAAATGTATGTATCTGGCCATGGGAAGTCTTACTCCTCAGCAAACTTTTCAAACTCTTTGATGGATCGCAAGCTATGAGCGACGATAGGAGTGATGAGAAAAGCAACGATAAAAACGATGAATAATATACACATTTTTGAATGTGGCAGCACGTATCGTCGCCTGGGTAAAAGATTGTCGTAAGTTGATTGGTCGGCAGGTTGTGGGAAATCGCGATTGAAGTTTGGAATGCAATTTCTCAAAAACGCGAAATAGATATTCTCCAAAGTCGCTGAAAATGTTACTAGTTCAAAAAATTCTTAAATTATCTAATTTTTAATGTTTAATATTAATTAGCTTTGAGTTTATGAAGGATTTTCTTTAGTAAAATTTTGTCGTAAGCGTCATTTGTCCACAATTTGGCAGCCACTTAAAAAACAAAAATAAAATAATAATTTTCCCCAGCGGCCAAAACTCCCCTAATCCATTACAAAGTGGGGTGTGCGGTACGTATACGTAATGTCAATTCAAAATTACTTTTCTGAAATTACAGCCCAAGAAGGGTTTAATTAATTTAATTTAAATTTAGTTTGTCCACGTAAATTTTTTGAAGTTTTTGATTATTTTTCAATCACATAAAAGTTTTTTACCAACTTTTTATATAGTTTAGTTTAACTAAGCTCTGATGCTCTGTAAGGGAAAAGTGTTTTTGTACCAACATTTATAGCTTGAAACATGCTATTGAGGGACAAAACAGTTCTCGGATTTCCACATTTTTGTCATCAAAACTTAGTCATAAAATATTATTAGGGTTAATTTTTACCCAATTCGAGTCAACTTGTACATTTGTTTTCCTCCGCTGGGGCAGGCACCTTGCCGTTGGTGCGGAGGCTTAACTGAATCGCCAATCAGTCCTTCCCTGGACTGGGGTAACGCAGCCGCTTTGCAGCCGCTTTGCAGCCGCTTTTGCAGCTTCTGCGCTACCCTCTTTCCAGCTTAGGGCTGCTGGCGAACAGCGACCAAGGACTGCCAACCCCCTAATCCAGGGTGTTACGCGTTACCGTGCCTATTGGACGATTTGCAGCCAGGGGGTCGAATTTCGGCTGTATTATAACGGAGCCTTCCTGAAACCGGGCCGCCTCAGGGAGTAACGGTGGCCTTACCGTGGCAAGGGGCGCTACTGCGGTGGACTATATATTTCCCCACACAATTTTTTGACCACTGGGCTCGTCGCGTCGGGCAGGTGGTCGTACGACCAAGATGAATACAAATAAAAACAAAAACATAAATGACGAAAATAATGAAGATGAATGGAAGTTGCTCGTTAAAGCTCTTAGGAGAAGAGAGGGTTACGACTCCAACAGTGATGAGAGCTCGGCAGGAGAGAGGGAGCTTTCAGCAAGCCCTAGCAAAGAAGCGGAGAGAGCAGAGGCCAAAAAGGTGCGGAAAAGAGAGCGGAAGAAAGCTCTATCGCAATATAAAGCGGCACTGCGCATAATCCAGCGCTTTGGAGCCGTGGTTTACCCGACAAACCGTGAGAAGGAGCGCTTAGCGTGGGCAAGAGAGACGGTAAGGTCAGAACGTGCACAGCTCGATAGAGAACATTATGCTACAACAAATCGGAGATACCCAAACAGTATAGAGGAGAAGCACGCTAGTGGCGAGTTTGAAAGGAAGCGCCCTCCGAAAAATGATAGTCCGGATATCAAGCGGCAGAAAAGATTCACATACGAAGATAAACCGCTTCACAAGGCCGTAAGGCGGGAAAACCACGACGACAATGATCCGTCGACTTCGAAGGCGGCTTTGTTAAAGAGCAGCGCGCAAGCTAAGAACGGCGAAGATATAGATGGGATCCCAGATTCTGTAGGATTAAGTGAGGTAGCCGAGCAGCACCTGACTGTCGCGCTGCTTGATCATAGTGATCCCTATGGCAAGATGACCACTAAAAAGTGGAAATCTGTAGAGGGTGAGCTATTGAGTCTAATGATCAGGCAAATGCATGAAGAGCCGGGCAAACCTATGCCTACATTTGACGGCGAAGGCTGGTTTTACGGGGTCAAGCTCCTTAAATGCAAGGACAGCGCAGCACTGGAATGGCTAAAGCAAGCAGTTCCAAACCTACAAAGGCAAGGGGACAATGCACACTTAGAAGTGGTGGACAGAGTTCTGATCCCCACAATTCCGAAGGCGAAGGTATGGATCCCCTACGTGGTGAAGTCGGATTACGCCCTGCGCTTGTTACAGGCACAAAATCCGAATATACCAACACGGGATTGGAAGGTACTTCACGTATCTAAGACGACGGATGAGGGCCAGAGCTACATACTCCAAATCAACAAAGAGGCTGAAGACTTGTTGTACCCAGAGTATGGCAAAATGTCGTGGGGTATGGGAAGCGTATATTTGCGTCTGAAAAAGCGTAACCTAAAAGACGATAACACAAATACGCTAGAAGTAGGAGAAATCGAGAAAGATCTAGGTTTCGATAACGTGACTGGCCTGAAAATAGTGGACGAGGCAGCTAAGGATGGTGATGAGGTACTAGAAGTGCAGAATGAGATGAAGGACGAGCGACACGCTCATGCTGTGGGTCCTTCAAGTAAATCTTCAATACAATAAATTGGCTTCGAACGAGCTCCTCATAACGGTGGATGAGGAGTTGTTCGACGTGGGCTTGGTCCAAGAGCTTCGACTTACGGCTGGCGGACTTAATTCAGCGAAGTTCTGCTCATACTATTTAGGAAGTTAGAGGGCAGGGTAAGAGCCGTGATTGTGATAAGAAAGAAGTTGCACTTACCTATTGTCTAATTACAGCACAGAGGACTTGGTGGAAGTGGCTACCGAATGGGAGAAATAGGTCACAGATTCCTGCTACATGGCGCTCAATATTGAAGCTCCGCCGACCGAGTTGAGGACCCTGGTTGAAGACTTTAAGCGCAGACGACAACAAATAGTAGGGCGGACTAAAACGCCCATCGTACCATCTAGGGCTTTCGCGAAATTAACGAATGGGGTGAGTCACTACTTTATCATAGCATAGACATATAAACCTTTCTTCCGAGCGACTAGTTTTAATAGAAAACTGGTGGGTACTTAGAAGGTGGTCGTATTTTGAAAATTCCGAATCGAAATTCAATTTTGAGATCACTACATTAGATAGCGAATGCGCTTCGTCAATTTAAATTTTGTCAAAACAACCGTCGTTTTATTTGACTCGATTCGAAATGAGTAATCATTCGATCACGATTCGGGCCCAGTTCGGTAATCCAAAACTAACCCAGGTGGCTGCGAATTGAAGATGACCTAGAAAAGGCCAACAACCAATTAACACCTACCCTAGTAAATATTTTTAAAGGTTCGTGCCCTAGGGAAACGGCCAAGGCTAAACCAAACCACTTGTGAATTCCAGCGGGATATAAAATTTTAGAATGCCTATGCAAACTATTCGTAGGCTGCATTTAGTAAACTTAAATACCTTCATCGTGAAGCACTACACCAGTTGTTTTCCGGCTAGAAAAACAGCCATGTTTTACCACCAAGTATAGCGGCAATCTTGTCGGGGCAAACAGACTACGCGATCCCCGTCTGGGTTTTAAAAAGTCTCTAGAAGCTAATATAGAGGTTGTCGGTTGACTCATTTACAAAGACGGTTCTAAAATGGACGAATAGGTCGGTGCTGCAGTGTACTGCACCGACCCGGAAATTCAAATGATTTTTTTAATATAAACAGGAAGAACTGACTCCAAACTTCTGATAGGATTACTAACAGGGATTTGTTAGCTAGCAGCGTCAGAGCTAAGTCTTATAAAAGACAAAAGGTTTAGTAAGTGTAACTATCACGATGAAATTATGGAATATATAATTTTGAGGTTAGGGAAAAATTATGACGTGATGGTTCGAAACGAGCTTCAGATCTGTGTTCAGTGACCCTAAGAAAATATCGAACACAAAGTCTGGTAAAAAGAACCTTTCGCCGATTATTTTTTTGGCCCTGCGTAATCTGTAACCAAAAAGTAGAAACTTTAACACACTGTAAAAAAAAGGTCATTATTTCGTTGAGATACTAAAGTAGCGTTTCCACGAAGTAAGCGAACAAAGAGGTTCATATCGTCGTATAAAGTATAAAACCGTGTATCGTCGTTCTGCAAAACCGCGTAACTGACATTTTTTGCCAAAAATTGGATTTACTCACACAAGCCCTTGCCTCAAGCCTTATCCATTCATCCTAAAATATACTAGCCAGAAATGCGATTGCTTTATAAAAACGAGAACCATTTTTGAAATATGAGTGTTTTTACTCTCTAGAAAATAATTTATGCAATACGCGGTTTTGTACTTTAAACGACGATATAATATTTGTATGAAAGTAATTACTGTTGGTTTAGGGATAGCCCCATAAATCTTAATGTTTCGTCCCAAGTGATGTACACCTGAATTTTCATGTATGTATGTACGCGCCCTGCTTTTATCCTTGTGCTAGGTCAGTGCTTTTTGTTTGTTTTGTTTTGAATTTCCGCAAGAGATCTTAGCAACATTGCCATTATTGTCATTTTCATATTCCACTTTGATATTTTGAGCTTTTTAAGCGGAAATGCTTCCACACATCTCCCACGTGTTGCACGCTCTTTCGCTTTCTATGGCGCAGGCGCTAAAATATACAAAAAAAAAAACGGGAAATTGTGAAAATAGTTTCTGTCATCGTCCTGAGAGCACCAACAATAATTGTGTTTTCAACTGAGTTATTAGTAGTTACTTAGTTGCGGGCACGAAATGTTGAAATTTAGAAGCAAATTTTTGTAGTAGAAAATTTAGTAGGCTATACATACCTACTTATGCTATACATATACTTATGTACTTATGTATGTAAGCAAAGTGGTGATGCAAGTAAAATAAAATGTTTTGCTGTTTTTAATGTTTATACGATAAGTCTAATTCGAATGCAAAATTGGTGGAAATGTTTGATGAAGTGGACAACGAGGCGTTCTTACAATTGCAATCATGTCCTTAGAAGGGAGCATGCATGCCTACTTATTTAAATGAATTTCGATAGACCAAAATTTTCTCCAGCATTAAAATAAGAATTACATGGAAATAAATTGTGCTGCGAATATTTAAACAATTACAGATTCAGTAAGCTGATTAGTTAAGTAAATACATTTGTATACACATCAATAATGACTGCTGAACTGACGCTGAGTGCCGGATGTGAATTTCATTAAAGGAGCAAAGGAGCTGACGGCAAGGAAAAGGAGCAGTCAAAAGAAATTTTTGTGTGGCAAGGCAATATCCATCAACGGTGTTACTACATACATACATAGCGCATTTTTACCCACTTTTACACAAGAGCTGCGTTGCATAGGAAATACATATCGCTTTCTTTATTCACATAGAATACACAAAAGGGCAGCAAATTGAAAGGATCCTGACCCAGTTTCAGTAAGCAGCATGTGAGAGTGTATACACTCAACAAAAAAAGACAGCTGGATGGCGAAAAAAAATTAAGAAAATTTTTAGATGGTCAGCAGCATAGATAAAAAAATGCAAAAGTCGGACTTTACGCAAAATCAAGCCTAGACGAATTGTTAACGTGTGTGTGTGTGGTGTGTGTAGTCTGCGGGTGTAAAAAAAACCTTACACAACAACTATTGATCTCCCACCAAATGCCAAAGCAAAAAAAAAAAAGTATATGTACACACAGAATATTTACGCATGAGTAATTAATTAATTTAAGCAAAGCTTATATTATAAAAGTATAATAATTAATTAGAAGACATAAGTAACAAATAATACATAATATACTAAAAGTACAAAAAGTGCAAATTATCAACCTAATTACACACACAAACAATCATATGCATATGGTACATATGGTGCAACAGATCCTTAAAAATTAATGAGACTTCGAATCCTTTGATTTCAATGAAGCCAATGCGATGCGATAGAATTGTCAATTGCAAATCCATATAAGTGCCACGCATAAGCCGACCGCAATTACAACTACCAACACAACGACAAACTGAAGTACAACTCAACATTTGCATTGCATAGAGACGTCGAAATTAGCTGGCCAAAGATAATTAACTCTTCCCCCAAAATCGGTTGGCTAGTCGACAGCAAACGCGCGCATTCACGCTTTGAACGCAGCAACTATTAAGTATTTGGTACACTTAAATAAAATTATAGCTTCCAATCATGCTGCCTTGGTGGTGTTATTTACTAATTGCTGGGCTGGCGATTTATGCCCTTTTCGAGCTCCATTACTTCCTGCGTATGTGCCTTTGTGTAATTTTAGCGCGATTCGTTAAAGGCAAATGCCACATTTTGGAAACGACCAGAGTAGGAGGTATGTATGGATGGATGGATGGCGGAAAATGATATTATGTAATAAAGCATTGAATGAGAAGACTTAAAAATGTGGAGCTAATTTATTTTTCTTGAAAATATAAATTCTTTGTAGAGAATGGGCTGTTCGTAGCATTGATCCGGTGTGCTATTGAGTTGACAGACAGACTATTAGTGTTGTCTTTAAAAATATAAACATCATGAAAATTTCTAAATAAACAAGTAATCTTTAAGCAAAAAACCAAACCGACTTCAATTCCCATATACAAATTTAAGATTATCGTTAATTTCTTCAAGATCCAACGATCGGATCTAAACCACTTTAGTATGGGACACCTTTCCTTTAGAAAAATAATTATAGAAATCGGTTAACGTAGTCCAAAGTTATGCGGTAACATAAAAAAAAAATATTCCGACGAACTGATAACCTCTTTTGGAAGTCGGTTAAACAAATAGTCAAATTGAGTAAAAAATGACGGCTCCAGTGAATTATGAGCAGTAAATGCCACTGTGCGATGGCTTAAGAAGAGGTGTTTGAACTGTTAAGCCTTTGGCTGTGTCTAGAGAAATCCTCTGTCACATGAAGCTAGTGGAGCCACCATGTTTTGCATACCCAGCTGCAGTTCTTCATTTTTGGGCGGGTTATCGGGAGCTAAGGGCCTTGACCGACCTCCTTAAAAAGGTATTATATGCATGTATTTGTAAGCATCCAGTCCGCTGCTTCCTCTACTGCGGCTATCCCTGCTGCGAAAATACTACCGCGATCCGAGAGTTTTGAGTTGAGTTTGATGAAAAGTTTCCCACCTTAAATAATTTTGAGAACAGCAATAGAACAATATTAAAAAAAAAATTTGTTCAATGGAAATTTTAGTAATGTAACGCCAGGTAACGTCACGTCAGATAATTCAGCTGATTAAACAAAAAGGAGACTATATTTTTACATTAACCTTGAACATTTCCAATATTACCGGAGAAACTTTTATGCAAATAGTCTTGCCCGATTCGCAGAATTTTGCAATTTTGTAATCTAAGTCAAAATCCACTTCTGTTTTTTTTTTTTTAATTTTTACCTTTTTTTAACATTTTGTCATACAAGTGTCACGTAACGCCAGTTTGCAAATACCCATATGTAAAATTTAAAACCTTTCATTGCAGACCCCTTGCACTGATTATGACAACACATATTTTCTATTTACGTACGTATTTAACATTACAAAACCAGGTGTAGATTTTTAAGGACAGTCAAGGTGACGGCGAAGTATTACCTGTAACTATGTATATGAGTGCAAAAACATATGTACCCAATAAACATTGTGGCGAACGTTCGAAAATGACGCTCGATATCCAATATGAATATCGAACTGAGAACGAACTCATAAACAACCTTAGTTTTCCAATGTTCATAGTATATTGGAAATAAACTCGAGATGGGTTCGAAAAAAAAAAATTGAAACTATAGTAACAAGAGAGAAAGTAAAATGTAGCTCATTCTTGAAGGGAAATATAACACAATCACTCTCTCTCTCTCATAACGAACGGAAAATATATTGGATAACGAAGCTTACGTTTTGCTGGAGAATGGACTCGAATCGAATACTAACCTATGCCACATTGGTTATCGAAGGTGAAAATCGAAAAAAAAATATTCGTTTTCCAATCATTTTCGAATTGTTAACCAAGCCCAATGTTTGTTGGGTAGGCATAGATTTATATACCCATATATATACATACATATATACATACCTACATATGTATGCAAATTCATACCCATTTAAGACATTCGAATGCTTTTATTGCTGTAGCCACATGCTATCGACACGTGTTTTTGATGCTTATATAAGTAAGTAGTAGTTCTATGAAAATACGATACCACCTACCCCCAAGTAATGTATGTACTATACTTAAATATACCCTTCAAAGTTCTGAGTACAATTGCAAATAGCAACAATGCCGAAAATAGTAGTTATCGTAGGCCACAGGCATATTGTTTCCATTTTAATCTTTATCATAAAGAACTTTTTTAAATGATTTTTAAAGTTAAAGTTTTACAAAAAAGGTATTGTGAATATGGGCCATTAATTTACAAATGGTACACGTTGTTGGACTTCATAATTTACATTTGGCTAAAACTTTTTTTTTTTATAAGTTTTATGCATGAAATAAGAAAATGCCTATGCATATCAGGATATAATCGAAAAAAATTTTTTTGTGTCTTGCCGACACAGTTAGTTTGAAGAAAACGCTTTCAAAAGTTTAATGCTCATTTTACCCTAAGAAGAAGTATCTGCAAATGTGCTCACAATTATGAAAAAAAATAAAAAATAAAACACTAAAATAGCTTTAGCTTCCTAAAGGGTATGCATATGCGGCGTTCGAAGAGTAGCCTATTCGATTTCCGTTTGTTTTACTAATTCAAATAAAAAACACCTCAGTTATTCTGCTTGCCTTTCTACACTCTTCAAACATTTTTTTTATGTTTACCATTCTCGACTTGTATTTGCTTTTCATACATCGGGTCCGCCTCCTTATTTTCACTATACAAAGGCGTGCATATACATACATACATATGTACGTATGTATGTACACAAGTGATTAGTTTAGCCAAGTTCAAGGTAATTGTAGAAGGAATGCCTATTTGAGAAATGTTAAAGAAACGAAGAAATGTGGTTATTGACATAATACTATTAAGCCGTCGCAAACTGAGTTGTTAGAGGTGCACAACTATCATTCGGTAGCATGCACGTGCAATGTAAACACAGCGAAACGTGCAAATGATATGGCATTTTTTTTTGTAATAAGTAACTGTCGACAATGGCAAACCTCTGAGAACATTTCAGCCATGAAAAGGACTTTAAGAAAAACCATTTAACATTCAGAGGCAGGGTAAAACGGCAGCTCCCACCATTTATATAACAACGTCAAGGCGCGCAATACAAATTAATGGAAAAATTCGACCAAAAATTTGGCACAGAATTATGGAACGCCAAATATTTATTTGTTTTCTTTTGCTATTGATTTCTCTGTTTTTATTTGCATAGTAAGGCAACATTTCGCATTTTTTGTACTATACTACATTGCACTATGGGACGTTTTAAAATTTTTTTGATAAAAATTAACTATTGCGTATTTTGCTCCCCAAAAAAATTGCTAAAGAAAATATTTCTCTTAAACAATTAAGGGATTATACCACCCTGAAACAACTCAAAAATTTGGTATAAAAATTAGTTCGCATTTAAATAAAATTAATTAGTAATTAAATAACTAATTTGATGAAATTTAAATAAAATTTATAAAATAATAAATTTTTTTAATTTATAAAATTTATTTATTTTTTTTAATTTAATTATCACTTGAAAAATATTTCATTATTTTAGGTTGACGGCAGAGAGTTTGCTAGAAGTGATGCTATGCTATGAAATACATGCGAAGCAGCAAACAAAATTTTTTACTTTAAACCACTGTCAGTTTTGCAAAAAAAAATTAAATGTTTTACACGTAGCTCATACCTACTTAAAAAAAAAACACATATTTTTGTAATTTTAGAAAACACCCCATTCAGAAATATTGCAGACCATCTTGAAAAGAGACAGCTAATTTCCTTTGAAAAATGTTTCCACTTTTTTATTTTATTGAAATGAATGTTTATTATTCTGACTATTTGAAACACCTTCAAAGCTTCGACAAAATTGCCTACGTATACTGTAGGAAAAAACTGCAAAAGACCATTAGAAAAAAAAAAATATAGAAAATGAATGCGAATTTCAGCCGCTGAATTTCAATTTAATATACATACATACATACATATGTAGTTCCTTTTTTTTTGTTTTAGATGAGATACCAGCGCTGCGTATACGTAAAATTTTTCAGGGGACTATTTTGTTAGGACAACTATGCGTATACGTAATGCTGAAGTGCCAGCCATGCCTTATCGTTGCTGCCAGTAACTGGTTTGTCTGTCAATTCACAAACTTTCATTACCAGATAGATAGATATCGTTTAATAGGAAATGTCGCTTTATTAAAGCACTCAAACGAATCACTGACCCTGACATACATACATACATATGTAGATACATTAGGGTGCATCACCACTTCCGCCAAACATTTTCAGAAAAAATATTTAATAATAAAATAGATTTACGTGAGCTAGACCGATTTGAAAATATCTCAAAAATCTCATTTTGATTCCGTTGACCTTTTAAGCTTCAACTGTTATCTGAGGTGAGGTGATTTTTGTAAAATAAAAAAAAAATTTTAAAAATTTATTATATTTATAAAAAAATGGATTTTTACAATTATTTTCCAATCGATTAAGCTCACACAAATCTTAATATTTTATCGAAATATTTTTGCGGAGGTCTTAAAATATAATTAACATTATAATTCCGATGCAAAAAAGCACAGATTTTTTTGTATTGACATTGGAACCTAATGTCTTTTTTTTTGTGTAGCATATTTAATTAGTATTCCTTTCAAATCTCCTCCAGGTCTCTGCCTCACCAATGACATCGATTGGCTGCTTTATCACATGAACAATGCGCGTTACTTACGTGAGCTGGATTTCGCGCGTGTTGACTTCTATGAGCGCACAGATTTGTATCGCACCATAAAAGCGAAAGGCGGTTCTGTCTTTCAGGGAGCAGCTACCATACGTTATCGGCGATTTATCAGACCTTATCACCGCTTTCAAATACAATCGCGTGTAAGTGTGTTGATGAGATAAAAATTGTAACATCAAATCAATTTTGGTATAAACTATATTATAGATTAAATTTATTTCGCTTTTCAGATCGTCTACTGGGACGATCAATCTGTCTATATGGAACATCGTTTCGTACGGCTGTCCGATCAATTCGTTCACGCCATTGCAATTTGCCGGCAACGCATACTCGATTGCTCCACCGAGGAGGTGATGAGCGACTTATTGGCGCCTAAGGGTATGCAGGCACAAGCAACTCACAATATTGCGAGCTCAACTTCTAGTCTGGACAATAGTGCAGTGACCACAACAAATTTGGATGTGGCCGAAAATGGACAAGCGCGTGTGAAATTGAAACCTGATGTGCCACCTGAAATACAAAAATGGATTGAATACAACGATTTGTCCAGCAAGAACTTGCGTAGCAATTGCTGATGCCAATGGCGAGCTGAATTGCATGGAGGCAATCTAGATACGTACATACATACATACATCTGTACATAGGTGTGAATTTATATACATATAAAGTGCTTGCTTGACTTAAGCCTATACGTGTCTACATACATACATATTCCATTGCATACATATATATACATACACTAACATTGATATAAAGTTTATATGTAAACGTAGTTTCACTTAGTAAATGCAAACTGATATAAGTTGTTGCGAAGAAGAGAACACTTATTTATTTTTTGAGCTAATTTAAGTATGAAAATCTTTATAAATTATGTACACCCCTATTGCGAGTGTCGACTGGTAGTGGATAAACGACTATTATGCGATTATCGCTTTTCCGTGGTGCTGTGAACGTCGTTGTCTCGTTGAATAAGCGACTGTGAATAGTTTTAAGTCGCCCATCCTTCAACAAAGAAACACTAAAAATATTAACAGTCGCTTATTGAACAAGAAATCGACATTCACAATACCATGGTAAAGCGATAATCGAATAATAGTCGTTTATCTAGCGCTAGTCGACACTCGCTATAGGGAGGTGGTAATCTTGAATATGTAATTTGTTTTGTAAGAAAATAGAAATGCGTACGGTACGGTGTAAAATCGACGCATATATTAAAAATGCCAATGTGAAAGTTGAACTACCTAATAGATGTGTAAATGTGTGGAAAAGGGTAGACCCCATATTCCTAAATAAAAGAAATTTGTAGAAAAATGCAAACGTTTTATTTTGTCAAGGCGATCGTTTGGAAAACTACGATTAAAGATATATATAACAAAAGAATTTCGTAAAGGATACAAATCATGTTTATTTGTTGATATACATAACTACCATTCTTAAATCAGTAATTAGATCCAGTTTTATACCATTTTGAAGCAAGTAATTATAAACCGATGGTCCTCTGCAATAACGACTCAGCTCAAAACTAAACAAAAACCCATCAAGTAGTAAGTAGTAAGGATTAGGCATGGATTAGAGACATGGGGCCCTTAACAGCAGTAAAGTTTTTTTCTTTGATTTTCAGTAGAGCAGCGTTTAAGCTGTCTTTGAGTGGTTAAGAAATAATAAAAAACACAAATGGGTATTTCCATGAAAATGTAAATCGAAAAGGTTTACGTGAAACGGTTTTGAGAAGAACTGGGAAAAATAAATTATATGTATTTTATTAGTAAAATTAATGTACTTTTAGTTCAAAATAAAACTAACAACGAATTGCTGCTGATTAAATATGAATTGGTAGTAATGGTCCGTAATTTGACTTTATTTAAAGAATGTCAGATGATGCAATACAAAAAAATAATTAAAAGAGCAACAAAAAAAAAATAATAAAAAATTGGTGATTTTTGACAGACTGTTTTCAGACTTAAAAAAAAAAAACATTTTGAAGCTTTAAGAGGAGCTATGGTTCTCATGCAATTCTAACAGATAGCGCACAAAAATAATTAGCAATTTTATCCCCTTTTTTTATCTACGGGCTTGAAATTTTATTTTTTTCAGTTACGCCGACATGTGGAACAAATAGCCTGTTTATTTAGCTTTAATTTCGATTTTTAAAACCTCCCTTACGGCCGGTTACTCAATGTCTAGTTAATCCTAGCTACAGATTAAAAATCGTTATTGTTGTTGTTTGTAACTGCATATCAATTCCCAAAGAGTTTCTGGGGAATGATGCTGGATTGAGAATCCGGTTACGTACACCCGACTGTCGTTATCGACTGCCTGTTAAATGTTATCGCATTTTAAGACAGAGTTCGCAAAAAATTCCTGACTAAGGAATACAATTTCTGCCCTCCTCCTCACTACAACTCAATTCAAGAGCAATAAATTTTGATTTCCCCTTTTGTAAGTTAAAAAATAAAGATCGCTCTTTACCAAAATTTTTATTTAAAATAACTTAGTTTTTCGTCACAATATTTACGCTTCCACAATAATAATATAACTATTAGATTGGTGCTTACACAATATGTTAGTATTTGGCCGAGCTTCTCATTCGATTTGTGGCGTGCGCCTTGATGTTGTCACACTTATTTTTATGAGAAGCTATTTTTTCATGGCAGAAATACAATCGGAGGCCGAGAGACGACCGCTATTAGAAAAAACTTTCCTGAAATAATGCAAACTTTAATAGGGAAAAATTTTAAAAGTAAACGTTTTTTTGTAAATTTTAAAGCTTGTTCTTTTACAAAAACATCAAGCTATCAGCGAAGAAAATTTATTAATAAATAAACTTGTAAATGGTCATGTGCTAATGCGTAATAATTTCTCTACAAAATGTTTTCATCCAAATTTCTGATTCCATTCAGGGTCGAAAAAATAGGTACAATTGTACAATTACATTTTTCCGACGTTTGCTGACTTAAAGGTACATTGGGTACAATCATAGTTTGATCAGATGGATTTTTAGTTCCCCGCATTTTTAACTCTTCTATTAATTTTATTCGTCCATACAGTCTTGTGTCTAGGATTTCTTCCTCTGTAGTTCAGACAATAGCTATTTGACCCATATTCGCTTTTTGATTTCTGAAAATCTATTTCCAATTCCCATTATATTTTCTAGACTTACTGCACCTACTAAAGGGAATCGGATAAATTAGCAGACTTTTCCTGTTGTTTCAAAAATAAATGAACCTTGCAAAATGTGTTTTTTTGGTATTTTTCGCCAATATGTTTCAGAAGTCATAATTAGACAAAAACAAAGCTTCTGCGATTTCCATTAGACTATATTCTATAGATAAAAGCTGAGTTAAAAAAAAAATCCAATCAAGTTCAAAGTAATAATCATTCTTTTATATTCATAAAATTAATAAGAAAAACTACAAACAAATGATGAAACTTTTTTTGTGGGTACAATCTGTCTCATTTATGAAGGTATAATCTGAGATTTCCATTTTTCATTCCTGATTCAATTTATAGTTCATACATACATGGCGTATGAGTAACATTGGGCTTTTTGGAGTTGCAATCACAACCGCAGTGTTGCGCGAATGAATAATGCATCCGTTCGTTGTGAATTTCTAGCAACGTTTTATCAATTAGGAAGTTGCAACAGTCTTGCTAATTTTCATCAGCGTTGCTGTATTTTGCATTTGTTAAGTGCCTCGAACAGGCTCATTCTTTCCTAGTCATATTCGATAAAAAAATAAATTATTACGCATTCATTTTACCATTTACAGCTTTATTTATCAGGACTTAACACAACTCAAAAGAATTTACAAAAAAAGTTTTTAAATATTTTCGCTGATAAAGTTTGAATTTTTTTCATTTACAATGACCTGATCTAGAGAAACGGTATACAGGGCCGTAATGTACGACTTGTATTGTCCCTACATTGTAATCGCTACTAAAATGTATAAGGTTTCAAGGCGGGTACGTTTTACATATGTGGCTCATAAGCAGGCATGGGCAGAGAGTTAGCAGGTGCTAAAAGAGCGTAAGCGTCGCGTGTACGTATACAAGCGAGAGCGCAGCGATGAGAACACGACAGCATGCAAATGAATTAGGCACACTAACACATTCTCGCTTTTAGCTCACGCTTGTTTGTGGTAGTGCCCACCTCTGCTCATAAGTCATCTCAATTTCGGAAATACGCAGTGTAGGGTACATTCGAAGAATTACGAATGGCAAATATACCGCCAGATAAACCGGCTGTGAGAAATAAGTAGATTTGTATAAAGGAAGACATAGCTTAAATGTAATGCATACATATGTACATACATAAATATTTATAAACAAATCTGAATGCGCTCACCACTCTCTCATTTTCTCTTCGTACTCGTGCTCATGCCAAAGTGCAGCGTCGCAGCAGTAAACATTTTTGTGTTTTATTCAATATTAGCGATGCTTTGGGTACACAGAGCTTCATAAAGTTTTTGTGTGCTGTGTGGGGCGGACGTCGGCTAAGCAGAAGAAAAAATAAATAAATAAAACAGGTGAGTGGTTAATGAGTGGGCAAAATGTATCGAAATGTATTAAAGAGTAGCACTATTGCGTTTTTTTTTTGTCTTTTACGGCAACTTGCCGTGTGTTGAAAGCCATTGACTCTAGCCACCTGGTTGAGTAAACCTTTGGAAATTGCATAAATTGTATACTTTTTGGAATATTTACATAAATTTAGGGCAAATGTCAAAATGCTTACGCAAACGTATTTACGCAAATCGCAGTGGCAGATTTTAAGAAACGGGTGCAAGTAATTGTAGAGGTGAAAAGGAAAGAGTAAAGTAACGGGTGATTTTTTTGAGGTTAGGATTTTCATGCATTAGTATTTGACAGATCACGTGGGATTTCAGACATGGTGTCAAAGAGAAAGATGCTCAGTATGCTTTGACATTTCATCATGAATAGACTTACTAACGAGCAACGCTTGCAAATCATTGAATTTTATTACCAAAATCAGTGTTCGGTTCGCTTTACGTCCGATTTATGGTCTACATAATCGACCAAGTGAGCAAACAATTAATGCGATTGTGACCAAGTTTCGCACTCAGTTTACTTTATTGGACATTAAACCAACCACACGAATGCGTACAGTGCGTACAGAAGAGAATATTGCGTCTGTTTCTGAGAGTGTTGCTGAAGACCGTGAAATGTCGATTCGTCGCCGTTCGCAGCAATTGGGTTTGCGAAACACATAGCGAACCGAACACTGATTTTGGTAATAAAATTCAATGATTTGCAAGCGTTGCTCGTTAGTAAGTCTATTCATGATGAAATGTCAAAGCATACTGAGCATCTTTCTCTTTGACACCATGTCTGAAATCCCACGTGATCTGTCAAATACTAATGCATGAAAATCCTAACCTCAAAAAAATCACCCGTTACAACGGTGATTAAAATATTAGCTTCCTAGCCGCCGTTCAAAAGCTTTAGTTTGAACATTTAGTGTCAAGCGCCAAGTGGAAAAGTTTACATCAAAATTTTCCATATCCAGTTCTGGGCAGCATCAAGTTTTAAAAGTTACAGGTAGTTTTTTTTAGTTGCGAGTGTTTTTATTTATTTTGCTCATAAAAATGTATATTATGCGTGTATGATACTTAAATATTTATATTATTGCTTAATATATATGTATATAAGTAATTTTCATTCTCCAGCACCATGTCCTTCCTTGTCGTTTTACTCATTCTTTACATCATTTGGGATGTCAACTATTTCATTCGCTGCATTTTCACTGTCCTAGCTGGCCGTCTGTTCCAGGGTAAACGCAAAGTCACTGACACCACAACCATCTATGGTGAGCCATAATTCGTTATTTTTTTTTTAATTTTTCATTTTAATCCACCTCAATTTTTTTTCAGGTTTGTGCACCTCGCAGGATGTCGATATCTTCATTCGCCACATGAATAATGCTCGCTATTTGCGTGAATTGGATTTTGCACGCTTCCATTTTTATGCGCTGACCGGCCTGTACGAGCAAGTACGCCAGCGCAAAGGCGGTGCCGTACAGGGTGCCTCGAGCGTACGCTATCGCCGCACCATTCCCATTTTCCATCCATACAAAATTCAGACAAAACTCATCTGGTGGGACGAGAAGGCAATCTATTTGGAGCAATCATTTGTGACATTGTCGGATGGGTTTGTGCGCGCTGTGGCCCTCTCGAAACAATGTATCACCAACTGTGATGTGACGGAAGTGATGAAGACCTTCCCGGAAGCTAGCACGCGGCCGGAAATGCCAGCCGATCTAAAGCTGTGGTTGGACTCGATTGAAGTATCTAGTCAGAAGTTGCGCAAGGATAAGTGAATGAGGAGTGTTCTTAATGCTGACTTTAGTTTTTTTTTTAATAATTTTTATGATGTACATATACACCCACTTATATACTCATATTTATAGGTAATAAAATTTTACTTTTTATATTTTCTTGCCAAGTAAAAGCGTCGTTAAAATAAAAACCAAACACCTTATTTTCAAGCAAAACTTACATACATACATATGTACAGAACGCTTATTAAAAAAACTCAAAGTTCAATACGACAGTTCGTATTTCAGCACGTAAAATCGCAGTGAGCTCGATAAACATTTACCTTAGTACGCTTTTATTGTCTTCCTCAAGCTGAATAAAATTGTTGAGTATAAATTGTTATTCATAAGGCCACAACTAACAACAACATGAAGCGTAATATGTAAGCACATTAGTGTCAAAGGTGTCTTCAATTCTTAAGGCTGGTTTTCACTATGTCAAATTCAGTGGCATTCGTCATCAAATCAGTGAAAACACATTGTAAAATGGGATTAAAAAGCAGTTTATCGAATTGATTTGGATTAGGATAGGTGTTTAGTCATGTACATGCGCTGCTAAATCGGCTATCTGTCAGTTTTTCGCCCATAATATCGCTAAAGGTATGGATAATGGAGATAAAGTTGCAAACTTTGGACGCCAAAATGTGACGCAGTGAAAACCAGTTTTTTTGTATTCGTTTGATATATTTATGCAGAAATGGAAAATTTCAGAGTACTGTCCGAAGGTGTATTGTAAAAATTGCGTAGACTAACGCCAGAGTTTTTCAACAGATAACAACCAATTTTGGTGTCGCTTCCACTAGGAGAGAAATAACCACTCGGTGAACATTTTAGGGGAATATTATTGAAAATAACAACTTTTGAATTTTTATCCTGTTGAAGAGTGTGTGCGAAACAAGGTGATTCAGAACGCATGAAAAGATACAAACTGTAATTTTACTTCTGTACGTCTGGCAATCCTACGCGCGGCTGTTGTCACATTTTTCATCGACCCAGCTGATTTGAATTTCCACACCAAACGGCTGATTGTTAACTCGGACGGCCGATTATATTGACCACGTCTAAAATTCTACGAAAAAAACAAATTTTCGCTAAAGAGCCATTGTATATAGCATTTTCAGTTTAAATGAAACCATTTTCAAATTAAGCGAAACCTTTTTCAAATTAAATGAAACCTTTTTCATGTTAAGCGAAACCTTTTTCGAATTAAATGAAACCTTTTTCATGTTTATCGAAACCTTTTTCGAATTAAATGAAACCTTTTTTAGATTCAGTGAAACTTTATTCAAATTAAATGAAACTTTTTTCAAATTAAATGAAACTTTATTCAAATGAAATGAAACTTCTTTTTTGGATTACTTTGAATTAGCTGTTACGTGTTGCTCTCCCTTACGGTCAAGGCATGTTGAATACAGTGTTGCCGTTTCGGTCCAATTGGACCAAAATTGGTAGTTTCACTTTTTAAAATAAGGCTTTGGCAGGTTGGTTGGTTTGTTGTGGTTTTCGAGGGGTTTTGGTAACCAGGCAAATGATATAGTTTATTCATTTTATAAAACTTCAAATATCTCTGTTTTCGGGAGTACATGTAAAGGATGATGTGAAAAGGAAAAGAGAAATGGGACATGTCAAAATTATTCTTTAACCGAAGTTGAATGTTGCCGTGATTAGACTGTGCTCTATTCCATAGAGTTTGTTTAAGTTAGAAGAAAATAATTAGACAATTGTTATGCAAATGCCAAATTTTACATTTCGCTTAAGCGAGTGAGTGAGAAGGGAGAGTATTTGTACTTTATTTCCCTCTTCTCCCTTAAGAAAATAATAGTTGGCAGCTTTGAATTCGTGTAGCAACAATAAAAATATTCCCCCAGTTAAACATCATAATCGGCGTTATCGACTCACTGATATAAGGATGGCATCGATAACGATGTGTAACTGGCAGTTACGTGTTTTTACGTAGAATTCGAAAACCAACAGACTTGTACGTATGTAATGCTGTGCGTTGGGTAACAGCTTACACGCGAAGCTCATTTAACAGATTCCTTATGTGACAACTCTCAAGCAATGCCAAGTATGCATAACAGAGCCTTTAGTGTTAGCCAGACATGGTGCAAACGGCTCTTAATAGGTTAAGTTGATTTCCTGTTCCTTAATTACAAAAAGGTTTAATACTTAATTTGAATAAAGTTTCATCTAATTTGAAAAGAGTTTCATTTAGTTTGAATAAAGTTTCATTGAACCTGAAAAAAGTTTCATTTAATTTGAATAAAGTTTCATTGAATCCGAAAAAGGTTTCATTTAATTTGAAAAAGGTTTCGCTTCATCTGAAAAAGGNAAGTTTCATTGAATCCGAAAAAGGTTTCATTTAATTTGAAAAAGGTTTCGCTTAACCTGAAAAAGGATTCATTTAATTTGAAAAAAGTTTCATTTAAACTGAAAATGCTATATATAAATTTTGAGTAAATATTGAGGAGTTCCTTAGCCCCACTGCTCAAAAAATCTGAACGTCCGGTACATACACACACATAAATTCAAGGCCATATTTCTAGTAAAATCGCTTAAATTCGACGATTTTTATCCCATGTCATTGAGTATAGGTATAACAGGCTAACCTAATATTCACGCACGCCGCCAATTTATTGTCAAAAATTTCTCATACACATGCAACTTGTATGAGATCAACCGAAATTGAACGGCGTGCGTATGAAGCTAACTCAATTTCCAAAAAAAAAATTAGGGTTTCTAAAGTTTTCTTTTTTTTAATTGGATGGAAAATAATCAAGCTGTTAATAGATAAGCGATTCAAGTATTAAAATAATGTTTTTTTTTTTGTCAAAAACATGGCGGGTTCAGGAACTATGATAAACCTATTTTCATATTGTACTCAACCCCACCTACAACCTACGCTAAGTTTTGTTTCGGGTAGATTTCGTGATTTTTTCTTACCGCACCGTGTTATAGTAATTAGTAACCCCAAAACCCAAAGTTTGTAATTTTTGTTGATATTAAGTGATTTTTTGAATACTCAGTCCGCCATATTGGATTTCCCATTTTGAATTTTTCAAATCTTACATCAAATTTGTAATTAATAATAATATAATAGATTGGCGCTTACACATATGTTAGTGTTTGGCCGAGCTTCTCCTCCGACTTGTGGCGTGCGCCTTGATATTGTCACACAAAGCGGAGGGACCTACAGTTTTACGCCGACTCCGAACGGCGATTGTGTTTTTATGAGAAGCTGGTTTTCATGGCAGAAATACACTCGGAGGTTTGCCATTGCCTGCCGACGGACCACCGCTGTTCAGAAAAAACCTTTTTTCTATATTTTTTGCGATGTTGCTTTGACCAGGGTTTGAACCCGGGTGCTGCGGAGTGGAAGCGCCGCGCACTGCTTACCACTACACCACAGCGGCCGACAAATTTGTAATTAGCGACCCTAAAAATGCATTCCTATATTTCAGAATCTTAAGCTCTCACATATATAGCCTGTGTATCTTTACGGGAGCAAAGAAAATACGTAACTCCGTCGACTCTACTGAAGGTAATTGCTGAGCTCGAGCCAGTTTGTCTCATCACAGCGCTAGCAACTGCTCAAGAAAAGGTAAAAGAAAGGTCTTATCATCTATGAAGAATCCACGTAGGTAATCCAGAAGACATAGGCTTGCTATCGTTATAGTATCACAACAAGAAAAAATTTGCGGCCCATCCTAGTACCTAAATAAAAAAATCTAAACTAAAAGCGCACACTTTTCGAACATGTTTGATAGGCTAATCAAACATTTTCAACCATCAACCAACAGCAAACTAATGCAATGGTGAATAAAATTTGTGGAGTGTTTTCACCGTCAATGTTTGCCCAGCGTCACTGGGCGCACGAGTTGAATGCGATGCATCAATGGCAACCGCACACTGTCAATCAAACAGCAACAAGTAGCCATTGCAAAAACTACAAATGTATCTAGTATGCAGTTAATGAAATAAATGCAATGTCAACTGAGGCGTATTCAGAAGAGAGCAGCAAACAAGTAACAACAAAGTACCTTAGCAGCATCGGCAATAGTAGCAGCAAAGATAGCAACAACAATTGCGGCAGTAGATGCTTTTCTAGTCGTGTGTCCGTCCCCCCTTTCTTTATTAGATTTAATATCTGCCGCGTACCTACTAGCAGCGAAGAGCAGCTCACCATCAAGTATCTATTAATCTGGTCGACTGTGAATGGTGGGCTGCTGCAGACTATCAGCGCTACCAAAGAACTTTTAATATATTCAGTTGTTGTTGAATGCTCGAAGCGTGCGGAGCGGTAGCGCGAAAATACATAAAAATATAACTTTTGACGGCGAGTTACATAAAGTTATTAGTTTAACTATTTAAGTGCATTCTGAGTTGTATCCAAAGTAATGAGGTTCTGATTGCTCGTGTGTACGCGAAAAAGTGTTTAAAAGTAAGAGGGATTGTACAAAACAAAAACAAAAACATTTAATACATTAAAAATAATAATTATGGGAATTAAAATAAGAATGAAGAATAAAGAAATATGTAAATATTTAAATTTATGTAAAATTAAAGACACTGAGGGAAGGTGGGTTCCCAATCAGCTTCTATCGAAACGCTGCTTAACCGTTTTATGGGACCCTGGATACAGAACGAAAAAGGACAGAAATACCTGTGGTGACAATGCGTTTTCGCTGTTTCTTTGTGTTTAATTTCCATTCTTTTTAAATTAAAATACAGTTCATTCTCTAATAAAAATCATGTAAGCGCAAGTTTCAAACTTTGTATCAACAAATTTTCATCAAAGTTCCTAACCCTTTTTCGCAGAATCCTGGCATGCAGTTTTGTAGCGCATTCAATTTGGAGTAGCTACAAGTAACCGTTGATTTTTGCATTGTCCATATTCAAGTGCATGGGAGTGTATAATAATGGGATTTTTTTCAGCCTAAGTCTGCCCGCGTGCTTTCCTTGCGCAGTAGCAACCACTCTAACCTAACCTAATTTAGGTGAAATTAAATCGAAAAATGCGAAATGAGTAATTTTTGAAACTTTAAAGAGAAAACATTTAAAGAGATTTACTTACACTAACATTTATGAAAATTTATCGTTATCGATGTTGTTATCGAGTTCGTTGTTGTAATCGATTTATAAAACTATAAAAATTATTTCTGTCATCTTTATCGATGTAATTAATTTTATTGTTTCAATTTCGCTATTTACATACATACTTATCGATAACAACATCGATTTTTATCTAAAAGAAAGTTGTTAAAGAATAATGTAATTTTACTCGAGGGCCGTAATGGTTATGGTCTTTACAATAAAATCATAATTTAACCATTAAAGTTGGACTTATATTTTTCCGATCAAATTTAGCCGTTATTTTATGATATTTATTTTATCGATTAATTTTTTATTTTTATTTTTGCGATCATATTATAGCTGCTATTTTAAGATTTAATTTTTAGATCGTAAAAATTTTAAATCGGTAAATTTGACCGCGAAATAAAAATCCGAATAGAAAAATAAAAAAATAAAAAATTACAATTTGGGAATGATCTAAAGCCAAAAATCTATATATTTAACAGATATTTGCGGTCCCTGCTTTTATCTAGGCTTTAGTTTTTTTAAGAAAGATAAATTAATTTCATGTTAACTAATTTATTTCCTTTAGATTTTGTTTGTAATTTACTCATTATTATTAGTAGCAAACTTTATATAGAACTCTCCTTTAACGTATATTTTTTTTAACCGACTTCCAAAAAAGGAGGAGGTTATCAGTTCGTCGGAATCTTTTTTTTTTATGTATGTTACCGCATAACTTTGCACCACGTCAACCGATTTCAATAACGGAAAGGTAGTGTCTCAGAGGTGGTCCCATACTAATTTGGTTTAGATCCGATCATTGGATCATGAAATATATATATATATATATTTTTTTTTTCAGTCGGTTTTTTTTTGCTAAAAATTACTTGTTTAGTAGCTAATCTTTTTCTGCATAGTTTTTTAAATTAACGGATGCACTAAAGCGGATGCATCCCATCATCGTGCGCCTGTTGTTGTTGTTGTTCTTGTTTTGCTGTTAATGGTTGTTGTTGTTTATTTATAAATATTAGCTTACAGCAGCAGCGTCAGTTGATGTCGCCGCATCTCACTTAAATCACTCAAATGTGCAGCTAATGCCGCAAATGTACACAAACAAAAGCAAACACATGCATCGCCCCAACAGTGGAATAAATAAATACAAATTTAACACACACACGCTTACATTAGATTTGTAAGTGTAAAGTATACGCCCCGCCGTTCTACCGCACTACGCTGCGCGTACGATGTGCAACACATACATATGTACATACTATGTACACACATAACGGGTGATTTTTTTGAGGTTAGGATTTTCATGCATTAGTATTTGACAGATCACGTGGGATTTCAGACATGGTGTCAAAGAGAAAGATGCTCAGTATGCTTTGACATTTCATCATGAATAGACTTACTAACGAGCAACGCTTGCAAATCATTGAATTTTATTACCAAAATCAGTGTTCGGTTCGCTTTACGTCCGATTTATGGTCTACATAATCGACCAAGTGAGCAAATAATTAATGCGATTGTGACCAAGTTTCGCACTCAGTTTACTTTATTGGACATTAAACCAACCACACGAATGCGTACAGTGCGTACAGAAGAGAATATTGCGTCTGTTTCTGAGAGTGTTGCTGAAGACCGTGAAATGTCGATTCGTCGCCGTTCGCAGCAATTGGGTTTGCGAAACACATTTCGAACCGAACACTGATTTTGGTAATAAAATTCAATGATTTGCAAGCGTTGCTCGTTAGTAAGTCTATTCATGATGAAATGTCAAAGCATACTGAGCATCTTTCTCTTTGACACCATGTCTGAAATCCCACGTGATCTGTCAAATACTAATGCATGAAAATCCTAACCTCAAAAAAATCACCCGTTACATACTTGTGTGCATATTTATACGTAGATATCTAAAGCTTGATGCGTTGGTTGATAAAAAATGAGCGAATCAGTATAAATGCTAAGATGCAATCAATTTATCAAACGATGAGCAGCAGCAGCGGCAGCAGAAGTTCTGCGCAGTCACATTTTTGTTTTTTCGTGGGGATATGAAACCATGCAAGTATGCGGTGTGTATTTTTTTTTCTATTATTTTGTTGAATGTGCAACAGGTGCGGTTGACTGCAGCGAGTCAATAAATAAGTTCGATACTTTTTTTGGGAGGGAAAATTAATGGACTAACTGAGAAAAATACAAGTGCATAAAAAATATTGTTCTTCGTAAACTAGGCCACTGTCATTTTATCATAAAAAAAAAGAAAAGAATTTTCTTATTTATTATTTAAACAATGCCACTCTGTGATAGTATGAACATTTTCTGTTAACTTTCACCTAAGCAAATTTGGAAATTTTCGAGGTCTCATATTTTTTTTGTATTGAAGACATAGCATTGCTGCGGTTGCAAGCTATCGGCAATCTCTTGGCCGTTTCACCACAACAACCAAACCAGTTGTCGCTTGACGTCGCTTTTCCGAAAGTAGCAAAGTGCTTTCTGTTGTTGTATAGAAAAGTGCACAAAATAAAATAATAAAACGAAAAAAAAAACTGCTGCAGTGCAACTTAGAGCGAAGGAAAATTGCGAAAAGAATGCTGTTTACTTGAACTGTTTTGTAAAGTTCTCGCTAGCGGGTAATTGGAAATTTTAGAAAGATCTAAGTGAATGAGGGCACTGCAGCTGCTGTTGGCGTTCACAATGTGCAAATAAAAGGTGTGTACTTGTACGATCAGAGGATATATATGTAGGTTTAAAACCTCTTTTGCAGATATGGCCCGCTTTAGGAAAGAAGCAAAATTTTACTTTTTCACTTATGTAGCTAAAAAAAAAAAAAACAAGTACAATAGACTGATGATGAGCTGGATAGAATAGCGTCAACTATGGCATGATTTGTGACAAGTCGCTAGCTTGGGCTCAGTATTCATTTATCACCGCCTGGGAAAGACTATTGCCTCCACCATCTCACAGTGGTGAAATCGAAAAGTGGGGCTCAAAATAGTGTTCATCCAGTTCTTAACCGATTTGATATATTTTTGAATGAAAGCTGATGAGATCAAGACGAGAGTTTTGTATTTCTATTTGTTTACATTCAATTTTGTTTAGTGCTAAGTGCTCAGTTTTGAAGAAAATCGATTCTCCTGTTCCTGTTGATGACTGTTACATAATAATAACTGGTTACAAACAATTATAGAGTATCAATAATATAAAAAAATTACAAACGAAAAATTTAAAATTTTATAAAAAATTTTCACAAAAATTAGTTTTTTACTGAATTTTTAGAAAAATTTTATGTATGCAGTTTTGAAGCCTATTTAATTTTAGTACAATAAAGTGCAAGTTTCGAGTGTTTAATAAATCGCATTGATTTTTCTTCTTTGCTCACAATGCTAGGCATTTTCTTACACATCTGCAAAGTATGTATATTCGGAAAACTGTGGGCCAGATAGAGTAAAATTGTGTTTTTAGTTGTTTTTGAAAAAATACATATATGTTAAAGACTAATATGTGCACTGCTACATTTTCGTATTTTGCCCTTCTAATATTATTAATTAAAATAAAACAATAATTACTCAAAGAACATTTTCGATAGTTATTTGTCCCTAGGCAAGTATACGACTATCACAACTGATATGGCAATCACAATTATACGCCACTAACATATGTAATATGTATGTAGGTATGTAATGACAAGTTTTGACTATTAGTTTTTTTATTATTTAAATTTAATTAGGTTTTTATAAAAGCATAGTTTATTCTTTGGTAAATCCCAAGTAAAAACCTTTGTGCAATATTTTGTGAAAATGTCAATCTTTTTAATTAGATGTCTTAGACATATTTTGAGTATGCAGTTCTATAGCCCATTAGATTTTAGTGTCATAAAGTGCAAGTTTGGAGACTCAACGTTGATGTATTGAAATGTTTTTTTTTTTTTTGTTAAAGGTTTCGCTCCATTTCTCCGTACGAAAAAATCCTCAGGTATGTACAGTAAATTGAATAATAAAAAATTCAAAAAGTCAAAACTTGTCAACATATTTGGCCATTACATATTTGTTTGGTGGGACCTAACTATCTTTACACAGGCTCAGAATGCAAATGGTTTTAGTGAAAAGCTTTATGCAGGAAGACTCGGAGGTTTGCCATTGCCTGTCGTAGGGAGGCCGCTTTTGAAAAAAAACTTATTTAGACATCTAAACCAGTGTATACATTCTTAAATACATATTTATTAGGGTATGAATTACAAATATCTGCAAGCTGGAAATTGAATCAAAACAAACAAGTATGTATAAGAAAGAATAAAAAAGCTGACCAACCCGTAAGCGAATGGCCTTTTAAGTATGCCAGACAATTATCCTTCTTTGTTTGGCAATTTGTGCATTGTCTGATCAACACTCACATCATCGCACTTGTCGTTCGAGCCGTCATTCAAGTATTCTCTTCTCTGGTCACTTGAACCACATGCGGCTAACTGTTCAAGAAGACACTTTACACTACTTACATATGCACATACGTAAACATACATACATATATATAAGCACGCATGCATACCATGAACATATCTATGTAGTAAGTGTTCAGCGATGTGCAGCTTAAAACACTTAGTTGGTTAAACATATTTAGTCGAATGCACTTGTTTGGTTGCTGCATGCCGCACTGTGGCAGCCACACACGCAGTTTAAGCTTCAAAGTGGCAAGCGATGTTTTACATTTTTTCTCTGTAACGCGTTACTTTTTTCACTTGCAAATCTTAGACCGGTTACTAGTGCTTGAAAATGCCACAATTTGTTCCACATTTGTAAGACTTAAAAGCTCTTACTCTTCAAGTTATGTACAATAATGTTAAAATTTAAATAATTTGCATTTAAAGCATTTACAAATATGAATAATCGCTTAAATTTTGCTGCTATTGAATGCAGTCAACCTATCATATATCGCATACATACTCCCAATATTATCATTTCATTGTAATCGATAGCAGTTGCTATTGTTATCGATATTGTTACATATACGTACATTCCTCGTACAATGTACCTCAATCAATGGGTCGCTAAAAATATCGATAACAATATCGATACATGCAAAAAAACTTTTCGATTAATCGATAACGAATGGGTGTGCTCTTTTTTGAAAATGTCAATATCTTGTTTGCTAAAAACGGAGGAAAATTATTTCGTCATTAATCATCGCCTAAGAAAATAATAACTTACACAGTCATAGTTATAAAATTTATAATATAATTACAGTTATGTTCACAGAATCAGCAGCACTATATCCAATATTACGTACGGAAAATATATGTATGTACATATCGCACACCGTCTATAAAAGAGGCTCAACTCTAAAAACATTTTGGTCGTTTTTTTTTTGGATAAATCATGCAAATGCAAAAATTGATTTCTTCGTGATTATATGTATTATCTAACTAGAAAACTACTGTTATGCCTATTTTTGTATCAATTGCGTTGAATTACTACGTTCCACAAGCAGTTGTATTTCCGGATCTGATTTTTGAGTTGTGTATACATTAATTTTTGTAAAATTGATAAAAATATGTAAAACTTACAAAAATATTTGTTGATTGAATAAGAATTCGTCCAATCAGAAATCTCCAAAGAATTAACTTACAATACATATTTAACTTTAAAATTTTACGAACTGAAAAAAAATAGCTTTAACCACCCTAATGCATATATGTAGGTATGTACATATGTACGTATGTATGTCGAACTAATGCATTGCTATCGTTGGCAGCTTCATCTGCGCCAGCACGAACTCGAATCATTGTCGCTACAGCGCCACCGTGACGAAAAGCTTGAAACGAGCCACAGCTGCGGCCTCTGTATACTTAATATTGTTCTCGCACCTAGTCGTTTTTTTTTTTTTGTGAATGCAATCGCAGTCGAAACGTAGTAGAGCTTAATTTTTCATACGCTATACATATTTCCATCTGCTACGCTGGGTAAATTGCAAATAAACAATTTAAATGCCATTCATTATTCTGAAATGTTATTGAGTTAAATTAGAAAATAAGCGAATGGAGCGGGCGACCGAGGTCCGCAGCGAATAGGCAGGCAGGCAAGCGGGCGAAATCAAAATCCAACGACAGTTGGTGACTTTCGCGCAGCGCTGTACGCGGTTTACAATGATATATGTATGTGTGTATGTCCAAATGTTTGTATGCATTTATGTATGTATGTATGTTTGTACGTACACTTTCATATAAATTGCAGTAATTTTTACAATCATAATTTTTTTTGTTTCTAAAAAATTTAAAATTTTCATTTCTTATACAAACATGTAGACAGACATAAGTATGTAAGTATGAATGTCCACACTTTTGTACGAGTATATGCAGCTGGTCGGTTGAATGGTCAACCAAATGTTTGACTCGTCGTTGTTTATTATAGAAATTATTTTTCTTTTTTAGACAACCGCCAGCGAGTGTACTACACAGAAAATCGCTGCTGACCTCTGGTCTGCCAGTTTAATCCGCCAACAGCCGTTGTGCAGTGAAGAGTTTTGCGTGCGCACGCGTCGTTCTTCGCATTTTATCACATCACAATCAACAACCGCCAAACAGGCAGGGATCGGTTGAGCCGCAACGTTTGACCATTAAATTTAATGTCGCGGATGAAAGTGATTTACTCCGCTCGTTTTCTAAGTGAATCGTACTTAAAGTTTTTGCTGGCGTACTCTTAGTACACACACACATAGTTAGTTAGTGGTCGTCGTCGGTGTGAATTGCATCTACGTTTCATAGCTACAGATGTATGTATGTATGTATGTGTGATGTAATTATAGTGTTGTAATTATTTTTATTTTATTTTTGCTTTAACGCGTTCATGTTCGTAAATTAAAATCAAGAAAAGAAATCAAGACTTTGTAATAAATGGTCGTGAAAACAATATTAAACGGTATATAAAATTGTAAATATGTACCCGTTTGTATGTGTATAGGGCTGAAAAAGTTTCATTCAACATAAACATGAAACATATATACATACAAATGTAACTAAATGCGGTTAAGATTTATTACAAGGAAAGCAAGCAAAAATTGAATAAGTAAAAGAAAGTATGAAAAATTTATAAGGTTCTGTATTAGACAAAAATTCCCTGGACCTTGGGGGGAGGGGGCTGTTTTTGAAATTAAAACTATTATACAAACACTTCTTTTTAAATATAAATGAGAGCCTTTGATAGTAATTACGCAACTGTGCCATTCTTCATAATAGCATCAAGAAATAAAAATTAGAGTCAAATATTTACTTTCTGGATTTGAATGCATTAGAATGTATCTTAGACATTGTAGACCGGTTTGATAGGACATTAAATATAATTTCTTTAACTTATCGCAATTAAAAAGCGGATACTTTGTATTTGCAACAGATTACTTTATTTTCTAAAAATATCTGCCATTATTGCAAAAGGTTTGTTAGCAAAAGTTTCCGTTGCTAAATTAATAAATTTTCTTTTACTTTACTTGATTGCGGGTTTTGGTTGCTCCTAGTTGTGTGCAAATGATCACCTTCATACAAAAAAGTATATGTTATCTATAGGGGTGAACTACAACCGTTTATCGGTTTGGGCTGAGACCAAAAAAGCTTCTCCAATTGCCTCTCTCCTGTGCGAATTTGCACCACTTAGTCATCTCAAGTGCAGACAGATCCTCCCGCACTTAGTCCTTGAATGTGTTCGTGGGCGCTCTTGTTTTCGTTGTCCACCCATCAGTGCGGAGTCGAAGGATCTTTTCACCGGAGCGTCGCCCATGCGTACAACATGTCCAAACCAGCGCAATCGTTGTATTATTAAGCGCTTAACTATGTGAATGTCGTTCAAAAGTTCATACAGTTTTGCCATTCGCTCTTCTCCGAAAGCCATCGTCCACGCGAACAGGGTCGTAGATAATTCCGATTTACAAGGGGGTACAGTCCTTACAGTCTATCCAATTACACGACTAAACAAGCCTCTTATCAGCATATATGGAGTAATTCCTGCGATCCTAATGAGTGGCATCCTTCAAAAACTATTTTGAAACTAGGCGAAGAGACTTAAAACACTTAAACGTGTTGCAGTCACAGAATCCATTGTTCCCTGCCCACGGTGTGTTGACTACAGAAATCCTTATCGTTCACGCTTCCTGCTAAGGACTCGTTCAATGATTTTCTGAAATGTGCGATTCCATGTCTGCCTAAAACCTTTATTCCTTTCTACATTCAGAGCCAGATATAGCGGTGATAAGACCCATATCGAGATATAGCCAGAAGAGGGGTGAGGCCTTCAGTGAGCCCAGTCACGAATCGAGTACTTCGGCTTTATCCGGCTGCAGCGCTAGAAAAAGGCCCACATTGGCGGCATATAGCAGGTGTAATCGCACTCATACATACAGCACCTTTGCACGGGAGATCCCGAGGCCAGTTCTTCTAACAAAATTTAAATGTATCGGGAGATCTGTAGTGCAGACAACGAGCGTATTGTGTCCTCAAGAAGTATAGCTTGCTGCCAATGGCGACACAGCCAGCTTGTTGTTGATCAGAGCAATCTACTTTATGACCGATCGTTGTCTTGCCAGCTTATCGATCAGAGAGGAGCAGACTGATTTCGAGAAGAATACATTTTGTAGGCAAAGTTCAAGTATGGAAATGGCAAGGTCACAAAGCGCCAGCAAGCTGTTGAGGAAGACCATGAAAACAAAAGATCAGAAGATCACAGTAGAGGTAGGAAACCCCAAATCCACTATTCGCCAGCGAGTTATACGAATATGTTTGTAAGTTTCCTGTGACAATAATGGATTCGTTGAGCTGTACAAACCCAGTCGGAAAAGGAGTAATGCAGATTTCATATTAAATGACATACAATTCTCGATGCTAGGTAATTGCCATGGGGAAAAAATGCATTTTCGAATGTGAAAAGCGTGGTTTTAATGTTTATTTTTTCCACTA
Source organism: Rhagoletis zephyria (assembly GCF_001687245.7). Lineage (NCBI taxonomy): Eukaryota > Metazoa > Arthropoda > Insecta > Diptera > Tephritidae > Rhagoletis > Rhagoletis zephyria. The sequence continues at coordinate 18,184 of NW_016160792.1, read as the reverse complement.
CTATACATTACATTTTCCCACTGGGAAGCTGCGGTCGATAAAATTGGCCAAGTTTACACAAGAAAAATGTACGAAATATGATTTACTTCTGCTTTAGCGAAGATGCTTTAGCGAAGATGCTTATCAACCTGTTGCCGTGCAGCACGTCGATGATAAGTACTTATACATATGTATGTAGTATGTGTGTGCATATATTTTTCGCTGTATTTAAGATTTTTTCTAAGCATATTTTGTGTTGGTATATCTAGTGGGTGTTGTCATGTTCTTCAGAATACCAAAGCTAATTACGCTAAGATAAATTAAAATAAATAAGAAAAAGAGGAACTAAATAAATAAAGCAACACGTTGTTTAACGGATTAGATCAGCTCACCGAATGTGTAGTTAACAGCAGCTCGAAGGTCAACATATTTTTTTTGTAATTTTAAAGCAATATTTTTTAGCACAAATTGCAACTCTAAGCAGTCACGTATGCAAATGGATGTTATCTTATCAGCGCACTTGGTTTTTCAACGTACAATTGTATAAGATAATTTGTTGAATTAGTAAATACATGCATACTTATAAGCGTGAAAGAACGTTCGACTAGCTCAGAAGTTTTCTGTTTAAAAAAAAAAAATATAAGAAACCTGGTGTAAATGTAAAAGTATTCGGTGCAACGTCTAACTGCCTGTGGTGGCATACAAATGTACATATGTATGTATGCTTGTCTTATGCAATAAAATATGTACATATGTAAGTACCTATTAATTGGCTATTACAGCTGGAATGCAAACCCCTGCTGGAGATGAGCGGAAGCCATTTGTTATTATTTTTATTATTTAGATATTTAGGGCACATGCAAATATTATTTAAATTGATTTCGTCTCTCGTGAGGGTGTCGCACTGGAGCTTATGTTTTTGCACTTAAATTTGCATTGCTTTGCTTGTGAACTGAATTGCTTGACATATCCGCGATTATGATTTATTTTAGTTTTATGATTTCATTTTAACTGACCTCATTCTGATTGTTTTTAGTTCATTTGTCATTTGTGTGCGGAAATATATCAACATATTATATATATACATATGTACATCTATAGTGGTCGTTCACGAATTTTATTTTGCGCGCCTAATTGGTAAAATCGAAAATTTCGTTAAATCCAATAAATTTTAGATTTTTTTATCTTACCGCTAATAAATAACAGAATGTATATATATTTAATTTTATTATTATTTATATCTATCTAAGTATCTTTATATTTAGGGCCTTTTTTCTCAAGTAAGTTTTAAAATTTATTTGCCTCTTAAACAGAAATTTTGTTCTGAAAAAATTTTAAAATGCATCTGCCTTCAAACACATTTTTTTTCAGAACAAATTTGTGTTTAAAAGACAGAAATTTGATTTCAATAACAACAATATTCAAACATTTCCGTTTTCTTATGAATAGCCAATTAATCCAAAGTCAATGGTAATTTGATGTTAAAACAAACTTTTTTATGCAGATGAGCAACAACAATTTAACTACCGTTAATTAAAAAAAAACTTTGTTATTGTAAAAATTCACTAGCATTCGTAATATATCTAGAAACATTACTGAGATAATTTTGTTGATTCGTTATTCCGAAAGTGCTTTATACTGAGCGACTACTGTATTTACCGTTACTACCTATATGTACATATACATGTATGTGCAATTTTTACTGCAGAATTATGCCATAATCTGTGTAAACAGTAGCGGAAAGATTCTTTAATAAATTAAGTCGGAGTTATCAGTGCCGACCCACTTTTCTGTGTCTGTGGATTTGTGACCAGCTTTTTTGGGTTTAAAAATTGCTTCATAAAAAATCATAAATAATTACGCCAATGAAAACAGAATTTTAGAAAAACTCTGCTTACTTTTAGAAGAAAGTGGTTGGTGACAAACTGCGCTGAGACGTCTTCAGCAAAGTACCTATCTGTGTTCGTATGAAATATTTAGTAGCTTATGTCGCGAGGCTGGCTTTAGTATAATACGGCATTGCCTTTATTCTTTAAAGTTTAAATTATGATTCATAATCATTACAAGCACACACACACTTAGTTCTCATGATTGATATCTTATTAATTACAGCAATAAAAAACAGCTATAAATAAACAACAAAATGGGCAATGCAGGATATACGTGCATTCGAAGGACGTTTTGCTGGCTTAATATAATTTTATGGGTAAGTTTAATTTAATTAATATGTATGGACTCTTTAGACGGCGACATTTTTATATTTATATCACTCGCCAACTGGTATACTATTTAAAATAGTTGTAAATATAGCGGTCCTCAAAGTTGGCTTACACAAAGAAAAGTACCTCATAAACGAGAACAAAATGCGTAGGATAACCGCATAGGTTTTCTGCAACTAAAAAGTCTTCTTAATGCATGAAGAAAAATATTATTATTTAGTAGGGTGTATGAGAAACTCCTCTATATTTTGTAAAGTTGCTTTTTTAAAAATCAATAAGGCAAAACTGAACTGAGTTTTGTGGATCCCGAAATTAACTTCCAGTGTAAAATGCAGATATTTCTTTCCGATGGGTGTCGCTGGGGCCGATGTTTTTAGAAATACCCCGATTATCGCATCACCTAGCGTTAAATTAAATACATATATACCTAGAATTATGAATATATGTTAGTAGAGATCGAATTGGTATTATGTCTAAGGTAGAATGCTTGTAAAAAATGAAAGCAAAATGCACATGCTCTACGTAATTTTCTGAAAAAAAAAAAACGATAAACTGAAGTAAATGTTTGAGTTTAACGAAGTGGTATCAAATAAGTTAGGTTAGGTTAGGAATATTCCTTGCTTTAATTCGTAGGCAAATTTGTCCATTGAGAGTGACCTCTACAAATTAGTGTCCTCTACAAATTGTAGCCTGCCGATGTCTGTATACTATAGGTATTAAAGAAAAATTAATATGGGGGCCTTTATAAGAGCAACAGTAGCCAAATCAACAATTTTTACAATTCTTGTCTGTCTGTTTGTATGTTTGTACGCGCATCATTCGAAAACTAATGCATGGAATTGAATGCAGTTATCACCGATATATTTCTAGAGGTCTAGTTTAAAATATAGCAGGAAGAAATGGAGAGTTGTCACCTGTTTGAAAATTGCAGTTTAAGTAAATTGATAAGGTAAAGTGGATCTTGCAATATGGCTGTCAAAAGAAAGAGGCTTAAGAAGACTTATAGCCGAAAATATTTTTATGAAAAGTTGCCACCTGTTTGAAATTTTTAATTTAATTTAATTGATGAGATAAATTGAATATTGCAATATGGGTATCAAATTGAAGAAGTTTAGGAAAGTTTACTGCCGGATATATTTTTGAGGAGGATTGCCACCTATTTTGAAAATTTTATTCCATTAAAATTGGCAAAATAAATGAAATATTACAATACTGGTATCAAACAATAGGAAAATACTTTTAAGACGCAGAGAATTTTCTGCTCTTAAATACATTTTTTATTTCATCCGACCAATTCATTGTGAAGGTACTTGGTATGTGAATTACCTTTGGCATAATTGGAGACTCATCTCACTATTTATGTAGTCGGTTAGCAGTGATTGGAGAATTCGTATTTATTTCTCACTTATGCTCTTACCCGGTTTTTTTTTTGGGAAAACGATTCTTAATTACATATTTAAATTCATCTCTTACAAGCGTTTATATTTACACACAAAAGGGTTGTATAAAAAAAGAAGTTTAATATGTTAAGCTCACACTCCTAAGGTTTTCCTAAATGGAAAAAAGAATAGATGCGCGGTTTTTTTTGTAAAAAAATATTTAGAACTGCCTTAGTTGCAGTGCTAAAAATCCTTTTTTAAACAAATATACGAATATTCTTTTTTCCATTTAGAAAAATCCGAGTGGTGAGAGCGTAACATTTTAAACCTTTGTTTTTGAACCACCCTAATGCACATGCATATGTTGAAAGGCTAATAAGATTTCAATGCCAGCCTCACATTTTCCCACACATTGAAATACGATTTTTGAATAATGAGAATTTTGTTGATGCTTTAATGAGCCAAAATGACGATGCGCTTCACGGCAGGTAATTACGTACATATATATACATATATGTACATATGTATGTGTGTAGCTGAAGTGTTGTTCACCTTTTCTTGCTGCCACCAATGCCTGCAAACATACATTCATACATATAGATGCGTCTGCAGCGGAAATTGATGTGTTTTCCGATTTTCGAACTATATATGTACACTAACTTATAATGCGCGGCAATAGCAACAATAATGAACCCAATAAGTTAACAAAGCAGAGCATAAGAAATGGTCTGTGAGAATGGAGGCGTGCATGATTGCATACAATGGACACCGAAACCGGCGTCAACACCAGCGTAGCATTGTGCAAACTTTATAGACTTTGCTGGCATGTGAGATACATAAGTATGTACATATGTATGTATGTGCATATGGAGTTGCAATGACGGTCGGCGACGTGTCGCTGCTAATGAGCGCTGCACATGCAATACTTCATTTAATGATTATATTTGAATGAAAATTACAGTAAATTTACTCTACTTGATTAAGTTTGTTTTACATAAGTTGCCCAATTTGGCAGAGTAGCGAGTTTTTTTTTTTTTTTGAGTAAAAACGTGTCGCCACAATTGCCACAGCGGCTTAAAATTGGGCAAATGCATTTCTTTGCAACTCATTAGAACGCACAAAAACCCACTTAACATTCTCAAGAAATTCCGCAATCAAACTTTTTTTTTTCGTTTTTTTTTTTCAGCTTTGCAGTTGCGCTTTTCTTGGTGTCGGAGTCTGGCTGCGACTGTCGTATGAGGGCTACGCCACACTGCTGCCTGATCATCACGTCTTAAGCGCCGAGTCGATTTTCTTAGCGATCGGTGTGGTCGGCTTTGTTGTCTCATTTTTCGGCTGCTGTGGAGCTTGGGTGCAATCGCGTTGTTTTTTAGTGCTGGTAAGCTTTAGTGGAAATGTTTATGCTGTTAATTTTTATTGTCACTGCTTGGGTGAATTTAATACATTTTTTTTTTCTGTTCTTCCATTGTAGTACTTCCTGTTGATTGTTATGCTCTTCCTGAGCGAGTTTCTGATTGGCTCTATTGCCTTCCTCTTCCGCGGCGGTTTAGGGCGCACTTTTGCCAATGAGTTACGTTTCGGCATCGAGCTGCATTATAACGCTTCGGATCGTGGCAGTTTGGTGGCGCCATCTGTGGCCGCCATTTGGGACAGTGTACAGCAATCGGTGAGTGGAAGAAGGATTTCTTACGTCAAATGCCTACTAAATAGATTTATTTTATTTTAATGTTTATGAATCGACTAGTTCGAGTGTTGTGGCGTATCCTCGTATGAAGACTGGTATGATATTCAGTCGTGGAGTGGCAAACGTTGGGTACCCGAGTCGTGTTGTCGGCCTTCGGAGGCGCGTAGCATATTGACCGAGGGTTCTGGAGACAGTTTTCTGCGAGTCGATTGTGGGAAGTAAGTAAAGTCTCATTATTATATGTATTCTTATATATAAGTGCATAAATGTTACTTAACAGAGGTTCATATCGCCTCAGAAGTAATATCGATTTATAAATATTTATTCTGGGTTTAAGCAGGGATCAAACGATTTGCACATTTGTAAATTTTGGCACTTACACATGTTGTTTGGAAATTCTCTTATTAAGCTTAATTACTTACTTACGTTCTCCTGATGAACTTTCATTACTCTTTAGATCTGTGGAAAGTGTTTCCTAGATTTTCTTCAAGTCACTGATAAGTTTTGTTTGCAAAGTTCAATCAGTGAGAATAGGATACAACAAAATTTACATATTTGAAAGTCTTCATACTAGTTATACTTATAGGAATTGCCGTTTTAGCGGCGTTTCTCGAGCCTGTACTGTAGGAATAAGGAACCAGGTATAACCTGTAAAACCAAAGTTCCCGAAATTCTAAGAGTATCCAAATTGTATAAAGATTTTTTTACGATCCTTCAAAGGAAATGAAGTGAATGACACGAACTCGTAGAGGAATTTCTGTAGGATTTCTTAAGGCGGATTCATTGCTTACGAAGAGAAACGCCTGTAATCTGTCACAATGATAACGACCGGCGTTGCCAACATTTATGAAATTTAATTCGTAATTTGAAATTTGAAGTTCAAGTGTTTAACATATATTTTTCTTATGCTGAGTATTTCTTTTAGATATTTTTTTATAAATTAAAATTTTTTTTTTGCCGTGTGAATAGAAAAGACTAAATATCAAATTAAGTTAAGGTCAAGTATGGCAATAATGGCAAAAACGAAGTTGAGTTAGCAACTCAAAAGAGTTAAGAACTTTTCTCAGTTGCTCTTCCACTCCGAATTGGGAGAGAAACACAATAACAATCACATGGATGGAAAGTTCTGAAGTATAGCTATGAATTCTCCTGTGAAGAAAGTTCTAAAAAATTACCATTGCTGTACCGATTTTCTTCCGAAATTTCGTAAAAGCATCGAAGTGTGTACATAGTATTTTCTTTTAGAAAACTCGGTAAATAATCGGAAAGAGAATTAATGAGGTCTATACAAATTGTTTAAGATTTCTGTACTTTTCAGATTAATCGGAAAACAAAGCTTGTAGGCACTGCCGGATTAAGAATATGGGGGCCCCTTTTTGAGTTTTTGAGTTGAGTTTTCTTTTAAAATTCTCGCCTGAATTCCTTTGTACTTGTCGCTCATGTTGCATCCAGTATTAACCAACTGACCACGGCAGCCTCGCGTATTTCTGCCTCGTGTAATTTCTCACCCTTTAAAGTTATTATTTTGCGCTGGTTGATGAGGATAAGTAATTCACTTGCCCTCGTCCCTTATTTCCGTATTCTTTGATACGTCCGGGGGTCATTCTGAGCTATTAGTTCCAGCATTCTACGGAAATTTCCATTATTGGGTAAGTCGAGAATTTGGTCAGAGCCAGGAGAAGCTAAGCTAGGTTCCGCAAGATGTATTGATGGTGCTGACAAATATTCTTAATACCTAGGGATCTTTTCTGTAATCTCTGAAAAAATATTTTTTTTTGTTCCTTCGTTATAACATGTGAAGGCTCTAGGCTGCGGCCCCGTCGGCCCCGCCTCTAATCCGGCGCTACTTGTAGATCATCTGAAAAAAATTGCTGTTCAGTGCTGAGCTTGACGCATCAGCGTCATTGGCCCGTCTTTTTTCGAAAATGACGTTAATAAGGCCGTCCATATCAATGGCCCAAATTGAACGATATGGACGTGTGAATATTGATGTAATTTGAGCTTATGGTTATCTCTTGCAGAGGTCACGTGCAAAATAATGACGTCCACAAAAATGTCAATATTAAAAAAATAAAATTTTTAGGGTTTGAAAAAATTTCATTTTTATTTTGACCAGCTATAGTTCAGCGATTTCATGCATTTATTTGAATGAGCTTTATTAATATGTAAAATTTATCAGATTTCGAGTCAACATTTTGTCGATTTTTTGCGATCTAAAACATTTCCTTTTTTTAAACCCTGGTAGTGACCCCTAAAAGTTTGTTTAACATTTTAAATGTTCCTAGATGTCTTTATTTGTACGTAGCACAAAATAAAGAGGTGCGTTCCTCATAAAAAATTAAGATGTTTACATTTTTATCACCACCCTAATGTACATATCTGTAATTTTTTAATATGAAAAGCTTCTCCAAATTAAATTAGTATTGATCTTGCATTTACATATATACAAACCAATTTGTTCTCACATCCTTTCTTATTTTTTTAGATCCGAAAATCCCAGCCTCTGGTGGAGTAGGGGTTGCGCGCATTCATTGCAAGCCTGGTTCCAAGGTCAACTGAATGTGGTTGGTGCTGTTGCCTTGGGCATTGCATTCGTACAACTCTTCGGCTTAATCACGTCGATGCTGCTATTCTGCACCGTAAAACACAAAAAGGAAACGGAGACCTATAAATCCTATTCGCCATCGATTGATCCACAAACACGAACGAGTAGTTGGGAGGACTGAAGCCGACTTTAGCGTTGTGCTAAAGGCAACGATAGTATTCTTATCATATCTTATTGATTAATGGCATTTAAATTAAGATACTATTTATCTACGAATTAATGAAGTGAGAAACGATTAGGATTAGTCATTAAAATACATATATTTGATATAGTAATCGTAAACGATTTTTAGTATTATATTATACATACATACACACACATACATAGATATAACATGTATGCAAATTGTGCCAAAAATATTTATTAAGTTATCTACAGAGATGTTTTATGTAATTTATAGTGGGCTGATTATTAAAAACCAGCAATTCAGACATTGAAGAGAAGCGGGAATGTCCGCCTGCTAAATTTCTTTTTATTATTGCATTTCGTTATTTATATTAAAGCCGAATGACATTCGAATTGCAATAGCTTAACGAATTTGCAGTGCAATGTTTATTAATTCTACTGCATAAACTGCCAATTAGCGTTCAAATCTATATTCTATAATACGAACACCTTGAAAAGTGTGTTTTTGCAGATTAAAAATTCCGAGAAAAAACATAATGAGGTTTAGGAAATTTAGACGCCTCATAAGGAATTTCTGAATTTAAGAAAATACACTTAGCTAAAGCATTTGTCAATTGAAATAGGTGATTAACACGAATGTATAATTGTTAGAAAGACAATTTATTAAAAATTTAGCAAATCTTATAACGCAGAATTTTCATACTGATTGTAGTTTTCTTATGTCTAAGTAGTATGTACGCATCTACATAAATGCTAACGTCGAAGTCATGTGCATACTCGGCCTCGGACTACCCAATGTATGTACATATCGAGCCCTAATCGCCAAAATAACGTAAGCGACATTTTTTTCAAAATTTTCTTTTTGATGCAGAAATATTCCTAGGGCATCTAGATGCATTTCTGCATCAAAAATAAAATTTTGAAAAAAATGTCGCTTACGTTATTTTGGCGGTTAGGGCTCGATATGTTCAAATTGAAAGTCATCCGTTGATTTTTTTTTTTTTTGTATTTGTTAAACGATGTTAAATACATTTTAGTTTTATGCTTAAATTCTTGTTTCATGTAATCAGTACGCAAGCAGAAACCAAAATTAAGAATTTAATGTTAAAATAATAAATTATTTATTGAAAAAGTAAAAATAAAAATAACATTAACATCAACAAGAACAATTAACAGCATTTTTGGACTTAAATATTAGCTTATGTATATGTGAAATTGTAAATACATTACATTCACAGCCCCACAATTTTTCCGCCAATGATATCCAGTTGCGCTGTGATACCTTTCGAAATAGAGCGTGCAAGGTCTTTGGGTTTCTGTAAAAAAAGAGAGAATTTTAAGAATCAATTTCAGGCGTAGTTCAGAGAACTTCATAATATAAACATATTTATAGTAAACAGTGCTGCCATATAAATATGTAAATCAATTTAGTAGTTTAATTAGAAAATATAATAAAATGACCGTTTTTAAAATAGCGAACATAGATTTTGGCAAATAAGCGTTTTCGCATAAATTTGGTCTCCTGATTTGTAAAAAAAAGTCATGGGTTTAGCTGTGATATAAGAACCAGGGACCGAACATAACAGTTATTGATGAAAACTATCATGGAAAAATTCACTATGAAGGAAATGTCCTACAACTAAGTGAAACATACCAATCGATTTCGTTTTGCACCGAGACTCAAATTTGAAAAGAAATTTTTATATGCAATTTTTATGCAAAATTTAAAAAAATAACAATTATATTTGATTTTTATATTAGAAATCCAAAATAACAATTATTTTTGATTTTTATATTAAATGGCTTAGATAACAGTTATTGAAGAGTTTTATTTATAAAAGTCATCAATAAAAATCAGTCAGTGACTTTTACTTTTAAAAGTAGTTAAAGTAATTAAATAAAAGTCAAAAAATTATTGTTAAAGAGTGATTTTTTTAATAAAAGTTGTAACTGTTACGGTCCCTGATAAGAACATTTAACTGAGGCACTCATCAAGAAATATATGCTCCAAAGCTCAACTGACCTTTATTCAACCAAAACACATGTAAAAATAATAACAGATAAGCACACATGCTGGAAACAAACGTTATTTTCGCGTTAGAGAAACTCACACCCAAAACAGAATGGATGTTTGATAACACAACATTTACAAGCACAACTTTTACCGTTGCAAATGTGTATGGCTTTTGCAAACTGGAGCCAAAGTGTAAAAAGAAAGCTTTTGATAGCTTGCAAAGCTTCTGCAAATATTTTGCCATACCCATTAGTTATTGTATAAAATCGTTTACATTTGCCGCCAGTACGATTTTTGTGAAGAACGCCTGGAGGAGGGCTTGGGTATTAGAGGGCATTAATAATAATAAAAGAATCGCGATTATACATATGTTAGTGTTTGGCCGACCTTCTCCTTCGATTTGATGTTGTCACACAAAGTGGAGCGACCTACACTTTTACGTCGACTCCGAACGGCGACTGTATTTTTTATCAGAAGCTCTTTTTTTAAGGCAGAAATACAATCGGCTGTACATGTTAGGCATTATCGATATTAAAATATATAATTCTCGATTGCCCGATTGCTAGAAACACTAATACTGAGTACAAAAAAGCACTAAGTAATAACAGCGTGCAACTGAAAATTTTACACACACACAAAATCAATATACTCCTTTTCCGCTTTGATTTAAGTACACATCTTCATATCGAAGGCATATCCATAATCAAACATTTAACATAAATAAGCACAAAAGCTTTACTTACTTGTATAAAAGCGTTGAGAATATTTGAAAAAGCCTCATAGCCATTCACAATAGAGCGCGCTAAGCCATCGAACATATCACCGTTATTGCCGTACTTTTCATGCTCACTTATTGTGTCCACAATGGGTTCCAGCTGCATAAACAAAAGCAATAAAACGGAAATTAAAAGCGAATGCAATTCAAAAAAAGTATTGTTACATAGTCTTTGACAAAAGCTTTACAAGTAAGAGCTTGTATGTATGCAGGTGTAGGTCGTGTTAGCATGTACTGTGTATGTATGTATGTACTTACATTGGCCAAATCGGCTACTTTCTTCTGAGTCTGGTCATATGTGCTATAAATCTTCGATGGTATGGCTTCCTTTTCCAAATTCACTGACTCGGCAGTTTTTTCTTGTGTTGGCAGCAAAGATATCTGCAAACGGCGAAGAGGTAAAGAGGCAAGAACAAAAAATTCAATTTAATTCATAAATGACAGTTTAAATGCTTTGACTCTGCGCACCCTAAATCCGCCTGAGCTGCTGCTGCTGCTGCTGCTGCTGCCGCCATCCTCTGCCTGCGAGTGCACAGTGTACTCAGCCAACTGGGTTTCATCGACACGAAAGTTTGGACTATTGTCAGCGGCAGTGTTCGCATCGTCAGCTACGATGGCTACGTTTTGGGCGGTGTCGCTTTCAGCCTCAAGCAGAGCCTGGCTTTTGTCCACCACTGATTGCGCAAATGCTGCATCATTATTGCTGGTAATTGGATGCGCTTGAGCATGAAGCGTTAAAAGTAGCCAAAATGCCATGAGCTGTGACACAATAGGCAACATTTTAAGCTCTTTGAATTTTTTGATTTTAAGTATTTAATTGAATTTTAGATTTTAATCACTCTCCCTCCGACGACCGCAATGCAATGTTAAAAGCGCATGCGCACGCGCAACTTCAAGCTCAAAAATTCAACTGAACTGTTGAAGGCAAGCGTTTTATTGGTTTGGTTCGCGCCTTGAACATTACCACATAGCCGTTGATGGTGTATATGTGTGTGCATGCCAATGTGTATGTATGAATGTACATATTTATGTGCAAATGTAAGTCATTTCGAAAAATTTAGCGTTTGTTTAAGCCGCTTGTTGTTGTTGTTATTAACGTTAAAATACGATCGCATTACTGCGCTTACACGCACGCGACCACACACACACACACACACACACACACACACACACACACACACACACACACACACACACACACACACACACACACACACACACACACACACACACACACACACACACACACACACACACACACACACACACACACACACACACACACACACACACACACACACACACACACACACACACACACACACACACACACACACACACACACACACACACACACACACACACACACACACACACACACACACACACACACACACACACACACACACACACACACACACACACACACACACACACACACACACACACACACACACACACACACACACACACACACACACACACACACACACACACACACACACACACACACACACACACACACACACACACACACACACACACACACACACACACACACACACACACACACACACACACACACACACACACACACACACACACACACACACACACACACACACACACACACACACACACACACACACACACACACACACACACACACACACACACACACACACACACACACACACACACACACACACACACACACACACACACACACACACACACACACACACACACACACACACACACACACACACACACACACACACACACACACACACACACACACACACACACACACACACACACACACACACACACACACACACACACACACACACACACACACACACACACATGCGCTATATGCTCGCTGACCAACAACCTGCATAGTTTCGCATCCGCAATAAGTGTCTGGTTGCAGAGCTTTATAAAAAATGAGGAAGGAAATGTGACAATCTGCAGGCAGCTGACAATTTTAGTATATTTTTTTAATTTCGACTTAAATTGTCTACAATTACTTAGATATTGTTCCAGTGGCCCACTGGTCTGTTGACTGGTCATTTGGATGTAGACTAGGCTAGTTTTGCCCAAATATTGTAATTCGTCTGGACCAGTTTTGGTACGAGGTGAGCCGTGCGCATGGTGCGATTGTAAAAGTGCAGATATCTCATCGCAACAATCGGGTTTATTATCATTATCATGAGTTTCCTACTCCACTGCTTTCTGAGTTATGTATGAGTTTAAACAAACATGTGAGCATACATACATACATATATGGTTACATGCGGAATTGACCCACCATTTATTGTGTTAACAACTCGCTTAAAAGTAACTCAGCAAAAGTATCTTCTTCAATTTCTCACGACAAAATACCTAAAAACATGTAAATATACATTAGGGTGCTTCACAAAAAAAAATAAATAAATAGCGCTTTTCCCATTGGAATTGTAAGGTTTATTATATTTTAAAACTTCCAAAATATTTCGGAAAATCATTAATGGTTTGAAAGTATATCCAAAATCTCATAAAATTTTTAAGCATTTTTATGCACATCTTAATAAGCTTAAACTCTTCTATCCGTTGGCGTGAGTTTTTAGAAAAAATACATTTTGAAAACTTATTCTATTTATAAAAAAACTCGATCTTGGGAAGTATTTTAAATTTTTTCCGAATTATTTTGGCGTAAGTCTTAATGTATAATAAGTTTTATTTTTTTGACGGAATAACCGTATCAATGTTTTTTTGTTTTCATGGAGGGTATTCACCCTAAAGTACATATTTACACTTCTTGCATTTTTACCTTTCTCACACAATTTCATTTGTTTGCTTTATCGTTTATATTGTTTGTTTTTAACTTACAAACATACTTGAAGTTTGTTGTTGGGACAGTATAAATTGTGTTGTGCAATCCGCTGGTTTTACTCGCCATTATTATGAGCTACAGAGTGGCACACACACACACACACACACACACACACACCTGTACATATACGGAGAGCATGAAGATCAATGTGATCATGATTATTGACTTCATATTGATCATTATAATCATGATGATCATTCAACGTTTCTCATGACAACGAGTATTTCTTTGACTCTACAGCATTTGGTTAAATAAATATCGGTTAGTGGATTTTAAATTATTTACACTATTTAAAATGCTGCTAGTTATGCCATTGGCAGTTTTAAGGCCAAATTTCGATTTGAAAAATATTGTTCAACTAGAAAAAGCTTTGAAAATTTCGAGTTTTCTAGCTTGCCAAGAGAATCACCTAAGTGCATAGTTGTGTTTTCCAAAGTCTAGACCACCGGTACACATTTCTTTCAGCCTTTCTTTTTTCTTTTCAGAAAAAAAACCCCGTTAGGTACCAAATCCGGACTTTACGACGGATGAGCAATCAATTTGATGTTTTGAGTGATTCAAAAATAATTTGATGAAAGACAAACAAACAAGTGATTATGTAGCACAAATAATTATATGTAACCACGTGAACCATGATTGTAAAGAAGTAAACGTCCATTTGCCTCGAGTTGCTTCTTGCGCGAAAAAATTGTTTTTTTTTTCTCACCTCTATATACATACAAGCTGCTTAGAATTTTTTTCTGGCTCCTGCGCATATGAGCTCATCTCACGAGTTGTTTTCTTTTTTTTTAGTGTCACTCCCTGCTCTCAACAGAAAAAAAACATTCTTCTTGCATTTATTTCAATCAATGGAGTTCCAGAAAGAAGTACAATAAAAAGTAAATTAGTTATATGAAAAATTTTAGCCTTAAAACGTTTATTTTGGCGAAAAAGTACCGAAATTACGAATTTTTTCATTGTCAATCGAAAAAAATCATAATTGTTTTTTTAATAACTTTGGGAAGTTTTCAAATATAATGTTCATATAGAGGCAATGGACATTGGCATCAAATACAACATATCTGTGAAGTTTCAAGAGTAAACCACGAAGTTAAAAAAAATGGCAGCATGCAGAATATCAGTCACAGCTAGTTTGTAATTTTTGAAATTTAACATTTTTTTAGTTTTAATAATTTTTTGATAATTCAAAATGTTAAAATTAAGCAGTGAAAATGTTGTTGTTGCCAAAACGAATGAATCTATGTAGTGTAATGAAACTAGTGTGTTACCAAATAAAAAAAAATACATTGAGCAAAAGATGACTAAATATGATTTGAGAAACTAAAATTCCATTTTTACATTTTTTTATTGGCAGACTCTAAATTCATTTTAAAACTGTTATATAAGTACATACATGAATAAAGTAATGTATAAGGAATACTGGGCGAAAATCTCCCACGCCAATATTTAATTATTTTCAAATAATATGACTTTTAATTTAAGGCGTGTGAGTAAACGTGTTAGATGACTAAGTACGGTGCTACGGGGCGTATACGTTACATACGCAACTACAAGTATGTGAGCATGAGTCGATATTTTCACTTTTTAACCGACTTCCAAAAAAGGAGGAGGTTATTATTATTACCTTCTTACCTTCCTTTTATTAGCTCGGGATGTAACTATGTAATATTGATGCGCCTAAAAGATGCAGTGATTTTTATTCTCAAGTTACATACCTGCTGAAATTATAATAGCGAGGTTTTAGTTTTTTAAACTATAATTTTATTTTTACTTTTTTAACCGATTTCCAAAAAAGGAGGAGATTATCAGTTCGTCGGAATATTTTTATTTTTTTTTTATGTATGTAACCGCATAATTTTGGACCACGTCAACCGATTTCGATAATTGCATCGGAAAGGTAGTGTCTCAGAGGTGGTCCCATACTAATCTGGTTGAGATCCGATCTGTGGATCATGATCATATAGAGATGGAATGGAAATAAAACACGGCAGCACTTGGAGGGAACCTCAAACGTTTAGCTACGCGTGCAAGCCTCAGTTACCTAGAAGTAGATCAATTATTTCACCTGTTTTACGACTAGGTATGTATGTACATTAAAGTGGTCCAAAAATGTATGTAAAGAAATAAGGTCGTATTTTTAATGCCGCCACCCCCTAGGATTGTTATATACCGAAAAAAAATATACCCATATTTTTTTATTTTGAAATCATAAAATATTTAGGGAGTGCTCAAAGCGCACAAAGTTTTCCATGTATTTTATATGGAGAAAAAAACAGTTTTTCGTAGAAATGGTATAAAACTCTTGAAAATCAGTATTTTTCGACCTTAAAACTGTGGTTCTCTTCAGGAGACTTCCAGTATTAATATCCAATTGTTTATTTAACAATTTTTTATGATAAAAGATTTTTTATTGGTCCCCCATTGCATTTTCTAAGGGCTTTGGAGGACCTATAAAATATAGTTACCATGAAAAAGTTGTTAAAAAAACAATTGGGTATTATTAATGGGAGTCTTCTGAAGATAAGTAAAGTTTTCCAATCGAAAAATATTGATTTTCAAGAATTCTACACTATTTCTACGAAAAGATGTTTTTTCTCTATATAAAATACATGGAAAACTTTGAGCGCTTTGAGCGCTCCCTAAAAGGGGAAATACACGACACCAGCTTGCTGACACCATCAAGTGATTGTACTATCAAGCTCGCAACGTATAACTTACCAGCATGCTGGTACAATCTTTATTTCTTTACAAATTAGGTCCCGAAAAGATCGAAATGAGTAGAGCCGAAATTTCATAATTTTTCTACCATTTTGTTAAACATTGGTTTTTTAAATGCACAAATGCAATATTGTGAAATTTAATCTTCCACAAACGCGGCTTTGACTCATATAGTGCAAGAAATTTCCGCGAAAATGATTTTTTCTTTAAAAAAACATGAGCTAATTTCACCATTCACGACACCAGCTTGCTGGTACAAACATAAAAATATCAAATCATTTTTGATGTCGCACCAGCAGCTGGTACAATCACACCGCAGGAACATACACAGTCAGTCGGCTGGCACCAACACTTGATGGCGCCAGCATGCTGGTATCATGTATGGGCCCTTTAAATATTTTTTGATTTCAAAATAAAAAAATTTGGGTATATTTTTTCGATATAGATCAATCCTAGGGTGTGCCGGCATTAAAACTCCGACTTTATTTTTTTGGACCACTCTAATGTACATATGTATGCAGTTTGTTACAGCTCTTTGGAAAACGAAGGTAGCATCCCTGCAAACCAAAGTTCCCGAAATCTTAAGGAAATCGTTAGGAGTATCTCATTTCTGTAACGATTTTTTTACGAAATTTCAAAGAAAATTATATGAAGTGGTTGACACGAACTCGTAANATGGGAGTCTTCTGAAGATAAGTAAAGTTTTCCAATCGAAAAATATTGATTTTCAAGAATTCTACACTATTTCTACGAAAAGATGTTTTTTCTCTATATAAAATACATGGAAAACTTTGAGCGCTTTGAGCGCTCCCTAAAAGGGGAAATACACGACACCAGCTTGCTGACACCATCAAGTGATTGTACTATCAAGCTCGCAACGTATAACTTACCAGCATGCTGGTACAATCTTTATTTCTTTACAAATTAGGTCCCGAAAAGATCGAAATGAGTAGAGCCGAAATTTCATAATTTTTCTACCATTTTGTTAAACATTGGTTTTTTAAATGCACAAATGCAATATTGTGAAATTTAATCTTCCACAAACGCGGCTTTGACTCATATAGTGCAAGAAATTTCCGCGAAAATGATTTTTTCTTTAAAAAAACATGAGCTAATTTCACCATTCACGACACCAGCTTGCTGGTACAAACATAAAAATATCAAATCATTTTTGATGTCGCACCAGCAGCTGGTACAATCACACCGCAGGAATATACACAGTCAGTCGGCTGGCACCAACACTTGATGGCGCCAGCATGCTGGTATCATGTATGGGCCCTTTAAATATTTTTTGATTTCAAAATAAAAAAATTTGGGTATATTTTTTCGATATAGATCAATCCTAGGGTGTGCCGGCATTAAAACTCCGACTTTATTTTTTTGGACCACTCTAATGTACATATGTATGCAGTTTGTTACAGCTCTTTGGAAAACGAAGGTAGCATCCCTGCAAACCAAAGTTCCCGAAATCTTAAGGAAATCGTTAGGAGTATCTCATTTCTGTAACGATTTTTTTACGAAATTTCAAAGAAAATTATATGAAGTGGTTGACACGAACTCGTAAAGAAATTTCTGTATGAAAAATAAAGAAAATTCTGGAAAAATTCTGAAAGCTGTTCTTCACGTAGCAGCATTATTTTCGTTGCTTCACAGAGTTTCTTCCGAAATTTCGTAAAAGAATGGAAGTGTGCGTAATTTATTTCATTTTAGAAAATTCGGCAAAAAATCGAATTAAATCTTAACGANCTGTTCTTCACGTAGCAGCATTATTTTCGTTGCTTCACAGAGTTTCTTCCGAAATTTCGTA
>NW_016160791.1:56644-59397 GCF_001687245.7 Rhagoletis zephyria | reverse complement strand
AAAAAAAAAAAGGCACAACTAAAGGGCTGGGCGCGAATCGTAACATACGATATCGTATTACTCGTCATGTAAAAACACATTTTTCAGATTATGACATACGTGAACGTGCTCTTTATCCCATTCGGCTTATACGACTGACGTATCACGTAATTTTCTTTCGTATAGTACTCGATCCGTAAACTTATGTTACGTTCTAGCCGTAGCTTGGTCATGTCGTTGGAATGCACACAGACGCTCCAGCCCTAAAAGTATTCAACTCAGAGGAGAAGAGAAGCAAATCACTGTTCACACGGTCCTACAAAACAAAGATTGATATCTCCCGCGAGAAGCGTCTGTGAGAAGTTCCTGTCTGGGACGATGAGAAAGTATCGCTAAAACGTACGTCTCTTCAGCGATTATGCAGCATTTTAAATTCTTAAAAAAAAACAATGTCAGCAATTTAACCCGTTGCTTTGTGGTCTTTTTTTTGAAGAGTACTTATGTGAGAAGTTAACCTTGCGTGTTGAATTGCTGCCTGCAATGCTTGGAGCCTTCTTAAGTGTGGTCACAGCTTTCTTTTCCTTTTCGTGGTCATGCGAGTCGATAAATATATAGGTCGGTTTTAAACCGTTTGAACAACCCGAAAACCGTTTTTGGAGGTACACTCAGCTCTTGAAATTTTTTTGGCACGTGGCACGTATTTTGAATGCATATTTGACGCCGCACGAAGAAACTCACCTTAGGGTCGTTTGGGAAATTTTACGGGACAGTCGCAAGAAAAGGTAGCATGATTTTACGTATAGCTTTTTGGCTCAGAACGGCTTTTAAAATAGAAAAGCAGTTGTTTTAACATTTCTTTGTGTTGTTTTATTTTTTGAATTATATTATAATATACTATGGAAGAAAAATGAAAAATCGAATTTTCGGACGCTGTGTGTGTGTTTCTTCGTGCGGCGTCATACTTACTCGTGGCAATTCGGATTCAATGATCACATTTTCGTAGATTTCACGAAAATCGCACTAAGATGGAGTCAGTGGTATTCCCGAATGTAATACCATTTCATCCCAAAATCAATTCGCTTGAGCGGTGTAAAATTTTGGGTCCCTCAATTTGTCTTACTACATCAGGACGCACACCACAAAATGGTGGAGGAGCTCGGCCAAACACTTGGCAAAAGTGTAAGCGCCACAATATTACTATTAAAGACATGTGACTTTCCAATAAATTGTCTTAAATTCGGCTACTTTTTCGAAACTATAAGTAGCAAGGTGTAGTTTTTTTTCAAAATTGTCGTACACTTTCAAATCCAGGCTAATTTCAAAGCGTGATTCTTCTGCTATAATATGGGGTATTTTATTTTGTAAATAAATAAATACTTATATAGGAGCTTTAATGGCAACCTACGTAAATCCTGACTCTCTTTAAGATATACATACAGTGACTCAAACAAAGTACCTCAGGTTGATTTTTTTTTATATTCGTAATATTTTTCGAGCTAACATTTTTTTCGCGTGGATTTTGGAGAATTGTTGTTTTTTTAGACTACTTTTTTAATTTTTTTTTTTATATACAATTTTTTATACATCAAATCAGTCTTTTTGAAGTACAACACGAGCAGTTGAAGATAAAATAACGTTTAAAGTTTCATAAAGCCCTTCCTGAGAGTCAACAGTCCTTGCACTTTGCGGGAGTTTCTTTTTTGTATGGAGGGGCACGAATTGAATGGCCTCTGCTTTCGCTACCTATAGTAGGACTATTGTAAGACAAACTTTAGAAGGCATTTTGAAGGAGATT
The DNA here is from genome assembly GCF_001687245.7 of Rhagoletis zephyria. Classification (NCBI taxonomy): domain Eukaryota; kingdom Metazoa; phylum Arthropoda; class Insecta; order Diptera; family Tephritidae; genus Rhagoletis; species Rhagoletis zephyria. The sequence goes on along the minus strand of NW_016160791.1, from coordinate 57,623 downwards.
TACTAAAGATGCTTTATTGAATTTTCCTGAGTTTTGCACAAAGTTTAGATATTTTTTTTTGTTTTTGGTGAAGTTCGAACTATATTTTTATTAAAAAATATTTAAAATAAATTAGAATAAAAAATCTTTGCATATATTGCCAAAAATTCTCGGTGCCAATACTTTTGTCCGGCACTGTACATATTTTCTTCTGGTAAAACACCCAACAGCGATTTTGACCATATACCCACGAAACTATGCATAATCACCAAAATCAAAAGTTCCTGATTGTGCAATAAACTAAGGTCGAATTTAAAAGATGAAACTTTAAAGACTAGCATTTCTTCGGTAATATTATCAAAAAAGTCAACCTAATTAAAAGTAAATACGTAGATTTTCTAAATCAAATCGTCTTTTTTACGTATCAATTTTGAATATAACGGTTTAGAGGAAATAATATGGTTTTTTTCAATCCCAAAAATCCCACGGATTCGCGGGATTGATGACCTCGATCCCGTAAGCTTTCGGGATTGGATTTCCTAAATGGGACAAAACAAATTCCAAAAAATCAATGGTAATGTTTAGCCCTTAACTTATACTTTGTTCTATTAGAACTCAGAAATTTTTAATTGTGGTGCGGCTATAATTATTTCGACCACTGTACATATATATGTATATACATTACGTCTTTGAGAAATATTATGTTTTCGGTGTTGAACTTCATTCCAAGCACAAATTCCACTAACCTAGGTGTATCTTATGAAGACAGCCATTATCTATACTGAAGCTGTGGTCTGCGTATGACTTCTCCCACTTCTGTTCTTTCAACCGGATTTGTAATTAAAACTGGGCTTCTCAGATGGCGATTTTTTGGTTTCGCAAGAGTTCTGGAGTATTCGTAACACCTAGGATTTATACAATATAAGTACATATATACTAGTTCAGTGATAGAAATAGGGCTTAAACAATACAGAAGTGTTTAGCACTTAAAAATGAATTT
>NW_016160791.1:52241-54592 GCF_001687245.7 Rhagoletis zephyria | reverse complement strand
TCGCAGTAAATCTATTATTTACATTTATGTTTCCTGATTAACCATATTATTTATTGGTGATCACTTCTTGAATAAATTACAATACAGAAAAAAGTCATCTGACTTCCAACTAAGCAAAAGATAACTGTAAAATGCAAAACTGAGAATGAGTGCAAAACTGTAACATTTGCCTTAACTTTCATTTTTGTCTCCAGGTTTTTTTATTGTTGTTGGATTGACCTCAAATCGTTATGAGAGCGGGAGTAGGGATGTACCAATAAGAATATAGAACAAAAGTGTGAAAGTCGTTAGAACTATGAAAGATAGCGGTGGCTGAAATAAAAAGTGTTACATCATGTTACAGTTTTGCTCGTCACTGTATGTACATCTTATCCACACTTACATATGCATATTAACATAAATTTACTCGGGGTATTGCAAGTACATGCTTAAGCTGGAAAAGATGTCGAAAATGTCAATTGTTTAGAAATTTCTGCTGAACTTTCGTAGTTCGTTTGAAAAAAATTGTACAAGTTTCAAGTTTCCCGGCTTTTCAAGTTCAAGGCGATACCCCGAACTACATATTTCTTTTCCTCTTTTTTCTCATAACTAAATTTTTTCTCAATAAAATCTGCTTTCAATTCCTATTACTTTTCATTTTTTATAGCATTTTTGTGCGTCTGTTAGCTTATAAATTTTCGAACCTACACTTCAATTTTTGTGCACGATGTTTTTTTGCGTTCGAAAAAAAATTTTTTTTATTTAAGTCGGGTCATCAAGCAGTAGCTTTTTATGTGGGTCCCTAAAAAATATTTGGTAAATATTTTTTCAATCACTACATTTTTTTTTTAACAAAATCTTACATATTTAAGTCCGCCTGATCAATGATTTCACGGAATTTTAATAACGGTTCTGAAATATATTAATTTTTTTTATAAAAAAAAAATACATATGTTTTTTAATTTAATTTGTCTAAATAATATTTATCAAATACTTTACCGTTACACGATTTAAACTATTTTTTGTTTACTTTTACAGTTATTCTTTTTAAATTTTCTTGTTAATGGTACTAATCGATTTATTTAGTTTTGTTTTTTTTTTAACAAGGATTTACATATGAAGTACGTTTAATGTAAGTTTTTATACAAAAAAAAAGCAATTTATTGTTAAATTTGTCGAAGAAATATTTGTTAAATACTTTACCGTCGCACTATATAAATTATTAATTCTTTGTTTGTTTTAGTTATTTTTTAGTCTCCGTTTTAGTTTTTTTTTACATTTTATTTCTTTAAAAAAAAAAATTAACAAGTACTTGCATATTTCAGTCCGCCTAGTCAAAATTTTATCGAATTGTTATTTCGTTTTTAAACGTTACGTCATTTATTTATTTTTTAATAAAGGAAAAAAGATTTTTTTATTTTTAATTCGTCGAAACTTTTCGTAAAAAATGTCAGTTGCCATTTAAATGATTTTATACAATTTTATTTTTATTATTTTTTCAAGCTCAAGGCAAGAGCTTTCTGGCCGATTAAAGAGTAAAAGTAATTTTCCTTCTAATCAGCTATGCCTGCTTCATTAGTTATTATATTTATACCCTTCATGAGCATGAAATGGTATTATAACTTTGATCCGATGTTTGTAAGTACCAGATGTTTGTAAGTACCAGACCCATTAAAATGTATACTTAAATGATCAGAACGGCGAGCTGAGTCGATTTAGCCATGTCCGTCTGTCTGTCTGTCTGTCCGTCTGTTTGTATGCAATCTAGTCTCTCAGTTTTCGAGATATCCGGATCAAATTTGGTAGGTGGGTGTATTTTTATAATGTATTAATCATTTGTCGGAACCGGAAGAATCGGACCACTATAACATATAGCTCCCATNATTTTTCGTTATAACTTCTCCATTTATGCAGCTAGGAACATGAAATTTTGCAATACTTCCACCCATTATCAACAGAAAACTTACAGTGAAAATTACAAAGATCGGGACACTATAACATATAGCTCTCATACAACTGATTGTTCAGATATGAGATTTTTTGCCATAACTTCTTCATTTATGCAGCTAGGAACATCAGAATTCGCGCCGTTTCCACACATTATTGACAGAATACTTATAGTGCAAATAACAAAGATCGGGTCACTTTTACATATAGGTCCAATACAACTGATTGTTCAGATATGAGATTTTTTGCCATAACTTCTTCATTTATGCAGCTAGGAACATCAGAATTCGCGCCGTTTCCACACATTATTGACAGAATACTTATAGTGCAAATAACAAAGATCGGGTCACTTTTACATATAGGTCCAATACAACTGATTGTTCAGATATGCGATTTTTTGTTATAACTACTCCATCTATGCAGCT
>NW_016160791.1:9298-51315 GCF_001687245.7 Rhagoletis zephyria | reverse complement strand
TTTTTTTTTATATTATTTAATCTCGTTCTTACTTCTCGAGTCATATTTGCATATATTTTTAATTAATTTGAATTAAAAAAAGTGAAGTAAAAACACAGATTAGCCAATGCCTAACAAGCTTCCAAAATTTCATAGAAATATAATTTATTAACATTATTATATATTATCGTAATTATTATTATATGATTAAGCAATGTGGAAAAAAACCAGCTAAATAAGTAGAAGATGGCAAAAGCAAAAGCAAATGCGCCAAATACGGCAAAGACACAAAAGACTTTTTTTAATAATTTTACTTTATATACAAATTATTTTAAAACAAATTTTATTTCATTTATTGAAAAAAAAAGCAAAGAAAAAAATTATTTGAACGTGTTTGTAACGTTTTAGTTTTAGTCAAAATATATAAAAAAAAAAGAAAGCTGAAAAATTGATACAAAAATTTTACAATATACAAACATGCATATATAAATATTTTTCGTTTTGGAAAAATCAAAATTATTGGCATATTAAAAATTTTATTATATTAGTAATTAATTAATTAATTAAATATATACATATATATTTAAAAATATATACATACAATATTAATCATTTATATTTTCGCATTGTCGACTTTTTGTTGTTGGAACTTTTCGAGCATATAGTTTACATACATACATACATATACATTTAAAATTCATATTTAATAATATTTAAATAATAAAAAGCGAAAATATTCACATACTGCAAAGTAAAGAGGTGGTTTTTTATTTTAAAAATTTGTTGCCTTGTATTTTGAGTTCTTCAATTTGTTCTACCTTATTTTTTACATTTTAGCACTTAATTCAAACTAAATTTATTCAAAATTGTGACGTTAGCGCTATATTTATTAGCCATACTAAATAAGTGTAGAGTGAAGAAAGGAAAGGCGATCATTTTGTACTACAAGCGTAGAGCAGGCCGAAGGCTAAGGTTCGAAAAAAACCAGAAGCATTTAAAAAGGCGCGAGGGCCGCGCATGAGAATAATTAATTTTTCTAGAAATGTTTTGATTTTTTTGTATTTTGATATGAACTAAAATAGAATTGCATAGGCTTTCACTGGCGTAAAAGACCTTAAGTTTTTGAGCAGCTGTGTTTAAGGAAGCAATTGTTTTCTTACAAAACAAAAGCATACGAAATGAATTGAATAAGAAATGCTTTTATTTCTGTAAAAGCGCTCAAACTCTCGAGCTTTCAACCATTTTATTCGCGCGTGATTTCCACAGCTGGTTTTCAGAGCCTGGTCGTTACTTCTAAAAATAGCATATACAGGCAAGTTCCGCAAGTCACTTCCGAGTGGATTTCAACCGCACTCAATTTGAATTGAAACGATTTTGGCTGAAATTCACTTGGAAGTGAATTGCAGAACCTGCCTGATAAACTAGAATTAAACAGAAAAGCTTTCATTGCTGTGTCTAGGGCAATTTCCTTTAGAAACTTGAACAATAATCATTAACGTCTAATCTCCACTCATATCTACTCACAAGCAGATTCTTATTAGCTTAGCTTAACTGTCATGAAAACACTAACAACTCGAAAAGAACAACCATTGACAACCATGCGTCATTAGGATGAGCAACCAAAGGCAGTATGTCTCAAAATGTGCCTTTTCCGCTCTATTGAGTTGAATAAGCTTTTCGGAAATCTGGAGCCTGAGTGGATTTTCTTAGCTATACTATTTAAGACCTAAAAGTACGACAAAGGTTCGACCAAAGGAAAGTGAGTACATATTAGTACAAAGATTTTTAGCAGGCAAGTGAATATACATATATAAATAGTTTGCGTCTTGTAAGAAACCTTCACATGACGCGAGTCTTTTGTGGAGGAAAATGGTTATTATTCTCGTTATTTGGACGGTAATAGATGCTTAGACAATTTTATTTTTTTCTTAAAATCAATGCCATTACAGCCATTTTCAAGTAAGTACAAGAACCCTAAAACGATGATTGTGTATATAGAAACCAATTGGTTCATCTAGTTAAATGAAAACTTTGTAATTTTATAATTTTTTAAAATTTAATTTTACCTGAGTTAACTCATTATTATTTATATCTTTTTTCAGCGCAGTCCTCGGCCTAAGATGAAATTCTACTTTCTTGGTGATAATTTAGACCACTGAAGGTTTTTGAAGAATACAATTTTAAATTTGTTCAGCTTGGACCGTTAGCCAAATCATTTGTTAAACACTTTTAATTCTATAAATATAATTTTCATTATTTTCTTTCCATTTAAAATTGAATTTGCGTATAGTTTACATTTTTTTTTTTTTTTTTTTTTTTGTATGAAACAATATACATATTACATAACCTAACATATCTTCAAACATATGAAAAATACAACAAATAAACATACATATTAAATACATATGAGCATTATGAAAATGTAATGAAAGGCATACATATTGCCGTAAAACATATCGCAAACATATGGAAAAGTTAAAGCCATATAATTAATTATAATCATAATTATCGTAACGCAGCATGCAAAATAATCCATACATTTTGGAAAACTTAACACCAAATAAAAATTGCATCGCCAAAATAGAGCGAGCGGCGAAATAGTAAATACAAAACAGGACATTCAGGTTGCTTTAAAGCAAAAGATAAAATAGGTTACATAAAATTACTAATAATGAAAGGATATAAAAAAGGACAATGAAGAATAATGGTAAACAGAGCAGAAGGCTTTGAAGAATAGCAAATCTGCAACAGAAGGACAAAAAGAGTGAAGCATGGAAAGCCAATGTGAGAAATCAACGTATGAATGAAAATTTTTGCTTGATAATTGTGTCAACAAATATGGAAAGTTTATGAAGAAAATAATGACGGCACCAGCTTGATTGCACATTCGTCGAAAGGATGAAACTTATTTTCTTCGAAATTTCGTTAAAAATTTTACCCTAATATCATACACACAACAAATATGGAAAGCGTATAAGCACAAAATGTGACATAAATAGAAACTTTAAAAAATATTCGTCGAAAGTATGACAATTATATTCCTTAAGATTTTGTGAAATATTTTTCGCTAATATTATACACTTAAAAGAGTACGAGAAAAATAATGGCACGATCACCTTGAATGCATATTCATCGAAAGGATGCACATTTTTTCTTGATAATTGAATTATACCTTGATAACATGCACACAACAAACCGGGAAAGTATATGAGCAAAAAAATAGGTGTAGAACAACCTTTAATGCACATTCGACGAAAGGAAGAAACTTATTTTCTTTGTAATTTCGTTAAAAAATTTTACCCGCTTATCATGCACACACAAAAAAAAGGACAAATGTATGAGAAGAGTAATGACAGAGTAATCTTAAAACATATTCATCGAGAGGATGAATTTTTTTTTATAATTTCGTTAAAAATTTTACCCTAATATCATGCACGCAATATATATAAAGAGTATATAAAAAATAATAATGACAGAATTACCTTAAATGCATATTCATCGAAAAGATGAAACTTATTTTCATTATAATTTGGTTGAACATTTTACTCTTATATGACACACCCAACAAATAGGGCAAGTGCATGAGAAAAAATTAGACAGAGTACTTCAAAACATGTACATTAGAGCGGTAAAAAAAAAAAAATCCGAGATAGGGTTTGGGGCTCCTTTCAAAATTTTTGGTTTTGGCGAGAGAGGTGCTGGTACCAATCTTTACGTTTATAAGTATAAATTAGGGGATGCTCATGATGCTTATATTTTACTCTAGAATTATTGTTAATCAATCAGTTGATTAAGCAACCTAAGAACATTTAAATTTTAAATTATATAAAAAAATATCCAAACTTTAGTTGTCATGGCAACATTAACTGTTTATAAAAATCACCGAAATTTTCCAGTTGAGCGTTCCAGTAGCTCATTTCAAGGTCGTTGAGCAGCCTGTGTTGGTTACAGTAGAAAATTCAAACTTCGTATAGATATTACAAATATCAAAAGGAAAAAACTAAGGGAGTGCCCCGCTTTATAGGATGACATTTTTTCCCCGCATATTAAAATTTGACCACTCTAATGTACATATGTACGTCGAAAGGATGAAAAATTTTTTTTCTTCGAAATTACATTTAATATTCATTCTGTCAAACCGGACACAGGAAATAACAAATATGTGCAAAAAATTGGCTCTTAAAATCGCTTAAATTCAATTTCATCAAATAGATTAAATGTTTGCCAAATTTGAAAGTATCAAAAGTGTTATACGAAAATCAAGCCGGGTTACATTTTAAAAGTATTTACTTTATAGTCAACAATTCGTATTAAAAAAATGATATCTCCAAAATCGTATGTCTTTTCTTCGAAGGGATGAATGGTTTGCTTATTGCAATCGACATTTAGTTTCTAAACGATTTTTTTTTTCTTTCGGCATACGAGATCTCTTCAATTGTAAAGCACAATCAATACACGTTTAATTTATTCAAAAATATTTATGGCGTTGTACAGCAGTAGATATTGAAAATAGCTTATGAACAAGGAAAAAAATTGTATCGCCACAGTAACCAATGGATATTCGAAAATAATTACAATATTGTGGTAAATGCAGTACTTAAAGCCAGTTTGTGAAGTGTAAAATTTGTGGCTATCTTAAAGCATGTGTGTCGTGTGTTACACTTTTCATTTCATTTCTTTTCATTTTCTATGAAAAACTGATAAAAAGTAAACCAAAAACAATCAATTTAAGCATTCGAAAAAAAAGGGAAAAAGTGTAGTAATAACCGTAATTGATTATGAAAAAGTTATTGTATTAAAAACACACAAAAAAAAGATTTAAATTGAACAAATTAAAAGATTAATACAAAATAGGAAATATTATTGGCAAAAAGGAATTGAGCATACAAAAAATATTATACTGAAAATAAAAAATAAATATATATAAATGAATTTGTAGCGACTTTTTTTCTAAATGTAATAAATAACAAAAAAATTAAATTAAAACAAATTTTTAGCGCTTAAGCTTTACTAGTTTTTAGTGTAAAAAGTAAAAGAGTGTAAGAATTTAATAATTCCAGTAACCACAAAGAGATGTGAGAATTTTAAATGTATGACAGAAATAGCATAAAAGTGTACATTAAAATTAAAAAAAAATAATAATAAAATAAAATAATTTGTGTTATCGATTGGCGCGTATTTTTAAAAAAAAAAAAAACCAAAACTGAATCACACCTTTACTTGTATACAGTGTAATAAAAAAGAACTTTAAAACGTAAATGTACTTTTTAGTGTTCGTGTAAATGAAATTTCTCATCAATGTATTAAGTATTTTTTAATATTACACAGGGAGAAATACATATGTAGTACTTAAAACACATCGTTTCTTTTTTTCAATCAACAAAAAATCTACTTACAAACAATAGTGAAAAATAAGAAAATTCGAATTTTTATTAAATAGCTCAAGCGCTCACACAGGGCTTTTTTAGCTTTTTTGCGTAGAGCATAGCACTAGTAAAATGCAAACATTTACAGATGGCCCGAATTACAAAGTATTTACTGTCATTTTCCACTTACAAGCGTAGATATTGGAATAATGTAACATTAGCAGGTACGCCACAAACATTTTCTTAAAAAGCTTGGTACGAGTACTTAAAGTAAACATATTTTTGGTCGGTGTAGATTTTACGAGAGGAATACTCCTAGTCTCATTTATAGCACCAATATGTCGTTTTACAGTTTTTATTGTAAAAATATTTCAAATACATATGTATGTACAATACTTTGAGTGTCTATCCCGCCACACAAAAACGTTCACTTCTGTTTTGTAAAGGAGTACGTCCGAAAGCACCAAAATCCCAGAAACAAATTCCAGTTCTCTTCAATACACAGATATTAACCCCTCTATTTTAACTGAGTCGGAAAACTTAGCTCATCACTGTTGCGATTTCTAGTGCGCCGCAAAATATGCCACGAAATATCGATTTGAAGTGCTACAAGAATACACAAAAACTTAAAAGTGTTTGTTGTAGCGGCACATTTGTTGCAGAGACAAACTTTGAGGCGCAGCAGAAATCACATCAGTGATGAGCTAAGGTTTGTGACTTTGTTAGAATACGGCTGTAAGTCAGAAGCAAAAAGTGTGAAGTATATTAATTTCGGTCTCCTCGCCTTTTTGTTCGTCAAACCCATCTAAGGCCTCGTTTATATACAATATTTATATTAGAGGTACCCAATACTTCTTTCCCGTCATCTTATACAGATTCTATATATACGAGGGATGCTTCTAAAGTTCTGGGAATTGTGTTATAATTAAATTACGCAGAACTTAAAGGCAATGTTATTGCTGCCAGGCATGTCTTGATATGTTTATGTAACTATCTAGTGCAATACTGTTCAGTCTGATTTAGGTGTTCGACGCGTTTTCATAGCACTGTTTTTGTAACCACGGAAGACGCAGCAAAGAGCAAAAATCAGAAAATATACAGCAGACCACTGCGCTTGTCAATAAAAGGGCCTGGATGTTACATAAGATTTCGTTATGGCAACAGGATAATGCAAGACCACACACTGCAAGAAAACCGAAGGATGTTTTGAACGATTTACGATGGGAGTTGCTTCCGCACCCACCCGGATCTTGCACCCAGTGATTATCGTCTGTTCCCAGATTTGAAAACCCCCTTACGGGGTGATGGATTTGGAATTTTAACTAACGTAAATGTGCTATAAATAGGTGGATTGCGAAGACACCGAAAAAGTTCCTTGAGCACGAATAGTTCATCGTTGGGATAAATGTGTTCAGTTAAATGGAGATTATGTTGAAAAACAAAATAATAAAAATTATTACTAAATTCCCAGAATTCTGGAAACATCCCTCGTACATTAAGCCTTCCCCATACATTTGTAGTTTAGAAAAAAATTATTTGATTGCATACAGTTTTATCAGTTTCCAACTTAGTATAGCCAAGGTTCAAGAACGGATGAAGAGGCCTTTCAGGTCTACAGAGAAACAAAATAGACAGAAAGTGTGATAGCAAAAGAAAGGATGATAATCAAATCAAATTTAAGAGATTTTAGACCACTAAATCTGATTTGTAAGTCAGAAGCCAAAATTTTGGCATTCTTTTATTCTAACGTAGAAAATCATACGTAAGAGGATGTGACTAACAGCCGGCTTCACCAGCAATTTAAATTAAAAATGATTTTTATTCTCTGTCGATTTCCATATAATATTCAAAAAATTAAAATCATTTTTCACTTAAATTGCTTTCCTGAAGTTGGTAGTAATCGGTAGATTTTGAGGAAATACAATTGTCAAATCTTACTAGAGTAACAGAAAATTGACCTAGCCCTAATTTATACAGCTGTTCATCAGTTTCATAGCCCACCTGAAAAAATTTCGCCGGCGCAGGAGACTGCCTATAACATATTATTGTCTTTTTGGTTGTTCGCATTTATGACGGGGTAGAAATGTGCATTGTTGTACGATTTTCCGTCATCATCTCAATAAGCTTATAAAAAAGGTAATTTAGAAAATAGCAAGGCTTTCAAGATTATAAAAAATAACAAGTAACCGACTTTGATTCTCATTTAAGAGTACCGTTCATTTATTTCTTCATGATCCAGTGATCGGATCTAAAGCAAATTAGTATGGGACCACCTTTAAGGTACCACCTTGCCTTTAAATGATAGAGATCGGCTAATGTGGTCCAAAGTTATGCGGTAACATACTTGAATAAAAAAAAAAATTCCAACGAACTAATAACCTCCTCCTTCTTTAAAAGTCAGTTAAAAAACATGTTTTTGAGTTCCCACATGTTTTCTGGTTTCACTGCAGCTTTTTATGTGCAGTAGCTATGCCTAAAAATATGCAACGTCTCGATAGGAACATGCCTGTGGCACTTACCATCGATCACATATTGTTCCTACTATGCTTTCATGCTGCATACTTTTAGGCATCTCTGTTGTGCATTTAGAGATTCTCGGCGTTTAGCGTAGCTATATATTTCTGAAATTCCACTAGATGAGTATTTACAGTTACGAACTCGAACTTATCAGTAGACTGCGGATGTTTGTGCTGAAAATGAAGCCTAAAAAAATTAGGTACCCAATAAATATGCATAAACATTCGCAGGCTACTTAATAAGGAATTAAAATAAATTCCGGAGCCGGCCACAGAAACTTATGCCGATATTTCATTTTAGTAGAAGACTTTAGTGAAAAAAGGATAGTAGTTTTTTGTGTGTTTGAAAAATTGATGGATTTGAATCACACGTAACTTGCACCCACTTCCTTAGCATATTGTCCTAATTTTATGATTAGTATTTCTTAAAGATTCACCAAGAAAGCTATAGGGATCGGTCACTGAAACCATTCTGAACCTACATATTTCAAGTTTGAAGGTACAATTTTATGCTTTCTGTGTAACTTTGAAGCACCCTCAGCATCTAGGTATGATGTATACACTTAAAAAAACTAATTGTACTGCACAGTAATTGAAGTCAGAAGACAGCATAACTAACTCTTTCAATGTGCCAAGTAAAAAAAAAACGAGAAAATAGACAAATATTCTTTGGGTCTTTTTGCCAGACAGTTTATTAAAAATATTTGCTATTTAAATAACGGAAACATATGCTCATTCATAACGTCAAAAAAAGCTTTATAAAACGCTGAACTGAAAATTAAAAAAACAAAAAACTTTTTATGCTGAATATGAAAAACAGGATATTTTTAAATGCATTCAAATTTCAAAAATAAAGCAAAAAAACAAGAAGTAAAATTTTTAATAAAATAAAATAACAAATAGAAAATAAAGTACTGTATATAGAAGAGAAAACGATTTCATTGATGTAACTTCGATGTTAGAACGAAAAACAAAGGAGAAAACAAACAACAACAACAAACAAAACTTATGAACTTAAAACACTTGATTACAGGAAGAAAATGTTTAAAATTATTACAGATAACAACACATAACCCAGTAAGTGTCAAAATAAAAACAACAAAAATATTAGGGCGTAACTTGAATTTTGCTAATAGCAAAAGCAGCAAATTAACAAAAAAAAATGAGGGAGTTTTCAAACAAAAAATCTTTCAAAAATTGGGTTGTTATAATCCTGAAAAACTATCTTCACAGTACTCGAAAATAAATACCGAAGTAAATTAATTTTATTTGACAGGAAAAGATATGACACAGTAGGCAAGTACAGGAAAGTAAATGGAAGACATTTTTAATGATTTTTTTTTCAGTGCAAAAACAGTATAACCTATAAAAAAAGGCGTTTTTAGCGAACCGGTGCGAATAATATGAAATACCCAAAACTGGAAAGGATTTAGGCACAGACATGCATACAATATATATACAAATATATATACACTTACCTACTATATGTACATACATAAATTTATTATTATACATATACAATACGTACATACATACCATGGAAGCAAATTGTAGACAACCAAACAACAAAAAACAACCAACCAACAGATATGTATGCAAGTATGTAAAGCGGGCGAAACTATTTCGTGATTCAAATGACAAATATTTCGCTTTCGACGACAAACCAACTTCAAAGCAATCATTTTTGAAGAAACAAAACCAAAACAAAAAAGAACAATAACAATATTAAATAAAAATCTTAAAAAATTTATTATTATAATTATATCACAAATATTTAGTGAATTTTTTAAGTACTTATTGTAATGAATAAATAATATTGTAATGCGAAAGATATTATAAATCGCTTAAAAAAAATCAACTCAAAAGTCAAAAGGCCACTAGAAAAACTGCATAAAACACGCGCTGAATTGTGTAAGCAATGGGCTGAATGTGCTGAAACTTTGAGAAAGCGCCGAAAAGTAATTGTAAGCGAATGTCTGCTGCCTGCCTGCAGCTAAATGAGCGCTGACTAAAAATCGAAGCGCTGAATTGAGCAGAAAAATGCTTAATAAACAAAATAAAGGAGCAAATTGTGTAAACATAAGTTAAAGCGTGTGCCAAATACTATTTAAGTGCAGCTGAATGCGCTGAATAAACTTTTTAGCAGCGATTTCGTGCATTTAGTTGCAACAAAAGAAGTGTTGAATCGCTGAATTTATTTCAGCAGTAGAAAAGTATTCTTTTGTAGCAAGCATTGTGAAGTAGTTAATGTTTTAACAAAAAAAAAAAAACATTGCAATAGATGTATGCTAAATATAAAGTAAAAATATAAATAAAAAAATATATGGAAAGCGCGAAATACATGCAAATTTAGAGAATTTGAGCTGAAAATCAGGCTTACAAGTTTAATATATAGGCAGCAAAATGCCATCATTGCAAAGTAACTGCTAAAATTGCCAAAAACAAATGAAAGTTAGAGATTATAAACGTTTCGCAACTATATAACTGCAGCCACATACATATGTATGTGCATATGTGCGTGTAATAAGCTGAATTTAGTTAATATTAATTTTTGAATAAAAGAAAATACATCAGCTCAATACATTATGTACTCGCTGAATGCGGGACACAATTATCAAATGCTAATAATTTTCAAGCAGCTTATAAAATACATTGCGTACATTCAGCTGAATGCACTTTGTACATGCCAGTTCATTGCACACTTCGCCATTGCGAAATGTTTTCAAATCTAGCAAACTGTTACCAAACTGTATTTAGCAACAGCTGGATGCTTCAAATAATAGTTAAATAAATTAAATGCCAACTGATTATAGCAGCTGACTATGTTTGCGATCAAGTTTGACCGCCATTTACTTTTTAAGAGGTGTTGAGAGTCAGCGAAATTTACACTAAAATATATTTAGCCCCAGCTGTATGCATTTTTATTTTGCTGAATGCACCAAACAATCGCTGTATGGGTTAAATGCTGGCTGATTATGAAAGCTGTATACACACGCTTTGAAATATTGTTAGCTGAATAGCTAATGAATCAGCTGAATATACATAAAACGCAAAATGCATGTCAGCAGGCATTTAGAAGCTGGTGTTTAAGCTGATAATTAACAAAACCAAATTTTTTCATGCGCTGAATAGCTAAAAGATTAGCTGAATATGCATAAAACACAAAAATACATGCTTGAAAGTGTATAGAAACTTGAATTTAAGCTAATAGTTGGCAAAAGCGAACATTTATTTGCGCTGAATATATGAAGTACAAGCTGAAAATGTCGAATTTAAGCTCATATACGATGGTGATGTAGATTGTGATGCGCACAACAATCAGTGGCGATTTAAAGCGTGATGTTATAACAGACAGATGTGCATATGTATGTACTATATAATAAAAACATACATACATGCATACGTACAACATTTCTGCTACAGTTGAAGGATACTAATGACTGAAACAACACGAAAAATAAATATAGGACAGATGAAGAGACATGAAACAAACAACTACAAAAACAATACTACCAAACAAATAACAACAAACAGTAAAGCCAAATTTGAACTGCAACTGTAACAACAAAAAGGGATAAACAATACTAAAAACAAAAGTGAAACAATTTAATAACTGCTAAAGCCATACATATTGTATATTTGAGAGATTAGTTAATTTAGCAAAAATTCAAGAAAATACAACAGTTAGCTAAATAAGTTGTGGGATAGGTAGAAATCAAAACGTAAGGGATGTAGAGGCGGGCAACAAGAGTTGTATTTACGATAATTCAAAGGGAATTCTTTAAGGATTTTTTTTTTCTTTTACTGTTATTTTTTGTTGAATTTTTACAACTTTTGCTATTTTGTGATTAAAAAATAAATAATGTTCGAAAACAGAAGGAAATGTATATAGCGAACGTGTGCAGCGTTCGTGAATGTCGGACGCGAAGGAAAAGGGGAAAGGGAGGGTGGTATTGCTAATATATTAACGTTGATTAATTATGATACTGTTGGGAATTTTGTATTGTACATTTGCCATAATATAATAATGGAAAATACGTGTAAAGAAAGCAATTGTAATGGTGCCTTAACTACAAAGTGTTTAATTTCCTAAATTTAAATATTTAAAAAACTGAAAAAAACTTAAATCAATAATGATTATTATGTAATGTATAAATAATTGAGTCCAATAGTTGAAATGTGAAAGGCTTCTTCTACTTACTACAAAACATACGTACATACAATGAGTGCATTTCCAAAGCATCAAATAAAATACCCAACAACCTTTTAAGATGGGTACCTTGAAAATTTCCGCTGATTTGCTATAAGGCCCACGCATATGCATGCATACATATGTATGTTTGCCTCACTGGTAGGCATAGCACGAGCTGCCCTAGCTGCCCTAATGTGAATTATTTGAAACAAAGAAGAAAACAACAAGTAATGGCCAAGCAATCAGTTCTTCCGTAAAATGTACTAAACTCAAACCGTATCTCTTACCGAATGTTGTTAAGAAACAAAGAATATGTTTCAACAAAATTTTCCGCTTTGTGTGCCCTCCTTAAGCGCCACCAACCAACAATGTTGTTATCCCTACCAACACGAACGCAAACCAACTGAAACCAAACCAAACCAAGCAGTATGAAACACATGCATACATAATTACTGCAGACAGTATCTTAAACGTACGTGGTCATAAACAAAAAATCGAACCGCACAGTAACTGAAATTAATACAAAGACATACAAACGCCCAGCCACTAAAACCAACCGATAAAATACGCCTAAAAACACTGAACACCTGGCGTGATCTGAAAACTAAAAGCCTTTTGCCATGAAAAATGAATTTTAATAAACCACACGAACTCACCCTGACGTATGAAAAATAAAAACAAAACACGTATAGAGCTGTTGAAAAACTGAGCGACATCTAAACGAATTTAGCAGAGTGGCCGAAAGTAAAAAAAAAAAAAAAAATAATAAATAAAATAAAATGCAGAAATCGGCGGAGGAGAAGCATTAGTGGGGTAGACCAAAGCCAGAACAAAAAACTGGCTTCATTCTGTGATCTATAGGACAGACGTTTGCGATTAACCCTATATCAAGTTTGAGAGAAGGGCCCACTTAAAGAGAAACATTTTTTACACCTAAGATTTAAATTAGCACAGCATTAGGAGCTTTTTTTTTTAATTATATCTTAGCGAAAATTACTGAATCCTATGAAAAGACCTGTAGGCGAATTGAGAAAGTAGAAAAGAAGGAATGAAGCAGGGCGCTACTTTTTAAAATCTTCCTTTTTTGTGAATGGTACTTAGAATGATAAAATCAGGGACATAGCGAACGAACAAAGGCTAAATAGTTGTATTCTAATAGTCAAACAAAGTATCACCACTCTGCAAATAGTAGTCAAAAATAGCGCAGGTAGTGCCAGCCATAGTACTCCGGATGACCAAGAAACAAATAAAAGACGACAAAAATGCAGCGGCTGGTACGGTACATGAGCGCGACGTGGAAGACAAGGCAAGGTACGAGTATAGGCCCATAGTGAGAGAGTACGAAAGGACATGAGACAGGTTGTGCAGCTACAATTGAGGCAAACAAAGCAAAGAAACGAGAACGCTCTCAGACTGAGGACACTCATGAGACCGTAACAAAGAAAGCTAGGCGAGGAATTGATGCGAAGTCCGCAGCACCCTAGAAGTATTGCTACGTATTTTAGTAATGTCGCTAGAGATCACCTATAGGCCGCAATAGTAGACGAAAACACCAAGATGCCACTAGCAGTTCAGCATAAATGGGTGGAGAGTGATCTGAAGCTGTCAAGTCTCCTCATGAACTACGTACTCGACAACCTCAAATGTACTCAGCCAGAGTTCGACTCGTCGGTTATTGAACGAAACGCAGCTTGAAGAAGCAAATATATACTTCTTAGATCACTACGGCAACAACTAGTTCCAAGTATTCTTATTGAAGATCCTTAGAGAAGTTGGTTTAAAGCTTAAATAGACGGCAGCGTTGATCCGGATTAACTCGGACTTAATCCGGATCAACTGCAGTTAATTGCCGAGTTGATCCAGATCAACGCTGCCATCCGATTATGCTTTTAGATAAAATTATTATGAAGAGTAGAGCTTACGAAAGATTTATAGAGGGCTACTCAATGAAAAACGCTCCTTGGACGTGTGCAACAGTGAATCTAGGTTCTGAATCAAGCCAAGAACAATATAGATTCAGTGATCAATTTCAAAATTAAAAGCCTACATTAACGAGGAAGATTAATTTAGGTTAAGCTAGGTTGTAGTGGTTGTCCTCATTTAGATGCTTGATGATGGCACATCTAGGCCTGGTGGCCCGTTGTGGTATTATTTTGACTCGTAGTTGATTCTGAACGTCTGTCTAGAAACAAAAACAACTTGAGAGATCGAACGAAAAATTACACTGAAGATCGCCGAAAGATTTATGTTAATGGCAGATCTTTGTCGAACTTATGTTAGTCGTAAGAGAAATATTGATTAAGACTTCTTGATTTCCTTGTTGCTCTTTTAGCTGCTGCAATTCTACGAATTAGTTCTTCAGCCCGTTTTTTTATTTTCAGCTCTTAAGTCATAATTTAAAGGATGATGGCGATGATTGCGGTACGTCCTGGGACCCATAGCATACTAGTTGTCTATTTGGATGCAAGAAAACTCAGAATATATCTAAGTATATTCAACTGCGGCTTTAGATGGGGTGGTGTAAAACTTTTGAAATTTTTTTGATAAACTTTTAAAAATTTATACCCAATAGGAGTTCGACCCAGGCCGCTCCAACGTGCTGCTAAGCTTTGCTCTTACTCCACAATTTTCACTGCCTTCGTCTACAGAACTTAGCTTTTTTCTATAGATGTCGCTCTCATCGCTCGTTAGACAGTAAAAGCGCTTTTTCTCTGACCAAAAACCACTGTAGTTAAATGCAAGTGAAAATCTAAATACATAGTGCATACATACATTCAAATCTAGACATTAAGCGAAGATTGAAATTAAAAAATAATAAAGAAAATATACATAAATTAATTTTATTGAAGCGATTATAAGTAAAATAGAGTAGAGGTTTTTTTTTTGTTATTGTAGCAATGAAAAACGTACGTAGTTGTTCTTAGAAGCCTAAGCAGAAATAGTAAAGTATTCACCAAAGAAACGAAAAATAATAATTGGTCTTAAATGCGCAAAAATTTACACCAAACAAATTTTTTGAAATCACAGAAAGATAAGCGAGCTAAAAATACATTTAGTTCGACAGCAAAAAAGCAAAAAAATAAATAAAATAAAATAAAAAACAAGAGCCGGTAGTGTTAGAAGCAACATTTTTTGAATGTTTATTCGCGAAAAACCCATTTTTTAAGTATCTCAATGTAAAACCGACACCTTTAAAATGCATAAATACATACATACAAATGCATAAACAAAAATTGTATGTTTACCTACGTAATTTATATGTGTGCGTGTATATGTCAAATAGGATTTGAAATTCGAAAATGCAATCTACCCAACAAATAACTAAGCACACACAAACACAGATAAATATATCGATATATCCCTTTCAAACACACACAAGCACACCAACCAATGAACCAATCAACACCTGCAACTTTTATGTATGTATATTTATTTGTATAAAAAGAATCGCAGAATGATGTATTAGTAAATAAATAGCTTTTAAGTTATAAACATAATTCTTGGGTACAACACAGGATTAAAAAAAATATTTAAGCAAAAAAATACTGTTAAAATTTATTTACATTTGCGCATGAATGTGAAAACAAAAATAGGTGAAATAAGATACAAGAAATGAAGTAAAATATGTATAGAGAAGTGAATAAAACAACAAATATAGTATCTACAATATAAGGTATTTTAGATATTCTTATTTAATATCCAGCTAACAAAAAAAAAAAAAACATTGTAAGTAGGCTAAAATTGAAATTAAAGAATTTAATAGATAAAAAAGGACAACTGGCAGAAAATAATATAAACTGCAGTGAAACAAGGCGTAGAATAAATAAGTAAATAGTAAGTATTTACATGCATATACAGGTACTCAAATTTGTTTGTGTACAAGGCGAGTAAATGAAAGTGATGAATTTTACAGTATTGTAGACAACGGGGGCTCTAAAAGAAAAGAGTTAAAAGAGTAAAGCAAAAATTTCTGGGTTACACCGAGAGCAAACTGCTGGCTCTGATTTTCTGACTGATGGTGTAACAAAGACTTTTTATAATGATATTGAGTTAAACATTCTGAAATATTACGAATTATGCACGCTGAATTCATAAAATAAGTGCTGAATATTGTCCTGATAGATAATATATTAATTTACGACAAAGTAAAATATATATAATTTAATACCGCTTATAAACATAATAAAGTTTTAAAAAAATATTCCGCGCGCCCAAAAACGTATAATTATAAATATATACGTTGAAAATGTGATATGAAAAGGAATTATTAATGATTTTTCCGTATTCAGCGCATTTAAATACAGCGTAAGTAAAGAAATTAAGCGAAAAAAGCAATAAATATTAGAAGCAATCACATCACTGATGGCAATCCTGATGGAAAATATATTCTGACCAAAGTTCTCAACAATACCTTTCATTTGATATCCATATTGCGATGTTTTAGTTAAATTGTGTAAAATCGAAAATATGTGGTAGCCTTACACTATTATCCTAAGAGATAACATTTTGTATAAAGAGAAAGCATTGTTTAAGAACCTTCTCTTGGTACACAGGAATAGTAATATTTTGCCTTTTTTTTCTAAGCAAAAAAAAATAAATAAATATGCGATTCAAAATAGGTGGCAACCCTATTAAAAAATTTTTGAATTAGGGATCTTTAAAATACCTTCCATTTGACACCCATATCATGATGTTTTAATTAGATTTTAACTAATTTCGATTAAGTGGCAACCTTATATGAGTCTTCTCGGAGTTAATGCCTATTCATTCCTATAAATAAAAACAAATATTTCGAACTGTTTATACTGAGCTTACTATTATTAAGAAGGTACCTTATAACCGCAACACCTATCCAGCTCATTTTTCTAAGTATTTTATTTAGTTAAATCAATTATATTTATTGCTTTTCTTCGCTCAAAGATATATTCAGCGCTTAAAAACTTTCAAATTCAAGATTTTTCTATATTTTATGCTTTGTTTCTGGAATATGTTGTCAGTAACGAACTATTCAGCTTGCTATAAACCTTATTCAGCGCGCTTAATTCATTTTAATGCAAATATGTGGATACTAGCTGCCAAATTGTTTCGGCAGACACGGAATGTAATGCATCCTGTTTAATTTTCGTTCTAATTCTAATGCCACCCAGGCATAAAAAAACTTTGGGAACAAATTCAACACCACCTCAGTCAGAAACTTGCATCAGGGTGAAATGAAACCCCGACTTGCTGCCAAGAAATGATGACTCACAGAAGGGCTCAACGCGGCGCATTACCATTGCTAAGGATAAACACTGCAAAAATATACACATACATACTTTCATATTAAATACATACTTGAAAACTTCGTAAACACGAAAAACAACAGCAAATATACGACTTTCGAAATAGCTATGGTTTCTTAAATAAGAAAAAATAAATAAATACATACACACATACAAGCAAATATACATACATATACATTTAAAAAAAAAAAAAAACTCATTGCAACCAAAACCACAAACATTTATGTATATTAACAATTTGAAACAAAAATATTGCGAATACGCAAAACAAATGTTCAATATCTAAGGCGAATAAGAGAAACCTTCAACAAAACATGTTTCACAATTTATTGAACAAAAATTAATAAACATGAAAAAATTACAAATATTTTAAAATTGAAGAATATTTACAAGAGGATAACAAAAATAAATAAATTAAGCAAATGGTTAAGACAATATTGTTTGTAAATATTATATTAATAAACCAAAAATAAATAAATAAATAAAAGTATAAAACATTAGTGAAACACTGTGTAAAAATAAAACAAAGCGGTAGACACAGTGAGTTTTTTGCTGTTTGTGAGAAAAGAAAGCAATTTTTAGGGAGGTGATTGAGGCTCATATTAAACTTTTGAGTTGAATTAGCTAAGTAATGCAATCATTTGAGTATTTAAATATATAGACGAAATATCGCCACAAAAATTCATTATTTGCATAACATTTGTATTTATTGCACAATTATTTTGAGCGCTAAGTTCCAACAGTGTAGCTCGATTCGTTCTATTTAAAGAAGAATGAACCAACTTCACTATGCAGAATTTTTTTGAATAAAGTTCAATAAAGTTCTCCTACGAGATCCTTTGACCATAATTTTTTCATTAATGAGAAATACAAGATGCTCTTGGTGTAAAATTTTTCATTACCACTTGCTCGCGAATGAATTTTTATTCTCAGTTACTAAACAGATCATTACTTATATCATTTCGCATCCCTGAGCTTACTGCGGGAATCCAAATTTCTACCCGAGTCGGCCTAAAAATTCTACGTCAAGTTATACTAGGTTGTATGTGTGGCTGCATTTAATAATGTACGCACTTTTGGACTATTAAATTACAACTGCGATAGGAAGCGAAGGAGAGTCGAACGTTGACGCGTATGTGTTGACTGAAAAAAAAAAGATGCGAGCCCGAAAAAAGTTCCGCAAGCGACTATTATCTAATCCGGGAAACTCATTAAGTGTGAAAAGGAAGTGCACAGGATGGTATTTAAACCTTAAGTTTGCCTAAGCAGAGCAGCCAAGAAGCAAATGCTGAGTTGATTCCACCTCATCGTCTTCCATACAGCGTGCGGGCTTGAGGTGATGATGAGCTTTACCATAGCGATTGCAATCAGATTTAAGGGCTCTTTAGACCGCCTCCGATCTATTCGTCGCCAAAAGAACTTAATCACCTTATATTTCAAAGTTTGCATCAAGCGCTATTGAAGCTGGCTTGATGCTCATTTTTCCAGCTGCAGACCAAATTTGGCTACATACTCTATTTACGAAGCCACTGTTCCTCAAAAGTGCCCGAACTTGCCAGTTCATCGACCCTGTAGCTTCCCGCATCGCCTTGTCCTGCGACGCATATTAATGAATTCAAAAGCAACGTATTCTGATGCCGAGGGCTACCTGGCTATTTGATTATATGTTTACTTCCTTGATTCGNGACCAAATTTGGCTACATACTCTATTTACGAAGCCACTGTTCCTCAAAAGTGCCCGAACTTGCCAGTTCATCGGCCCTGTAGTTTCCCGCATCGCCTTGTCCTGCGACGCATATTAATGAATTCAAAAGCAACGTATTCTGATGCCGAGGGCTACCTGGCTATTTGATTATATGTTTACTTCCTTGATTCGGTAGCTTAATATTAAGATTTATGAGAAAGAATACGTCTCAATCTATCATCCCAGCAAACTTTCCATCCGTAAATAAATTTACTGAACCCTTATTCAGAACGTTTAGCCTTGCGTTTAGTTATATAAAACT
Source organism: Rhagoletis zephyria (assembly GCF_001687245.7). Taxonomy (NCBI): domain Eukaryota; kingdom Metazoa; phylum Arthropoda; class Insecta; order Diptera; family Tephritidae; genus Rhagoletis; species Rhagoletis zephyria. The sequence goes on along the minus strand of NW_016160791.1, from coordinate 31,974 downwards.
TATAGCTGAATAGAATGCAGCAATCCTGAAAAGCTTGGTGTAGAGTTCTCCTTATACTTTTAATCGCAAGCTAGATTTGCTGGTTGGCCTGCTGATTGGGCAAAAACTATGGGACCAACATCACTGGAGGAGGATGACGATACAAAGCACTTTTCGGATTTTCGGATCAGATGTATTGAGCATAGATCAGTCACATGATCTGTTCGACAACAGAGTTCTCAAGTTCATTAAGTAATCTGGCAAGTTTGCAGAGGAGTTGATCTGCCTTGTTCTACATACTTTCTGTCAGAGAGGGACAGAGTTACTTCGTGTGCTTGGCTTTTGAATTAGGATCTCCCGGGCCAATCAAATTCATATTGCCATCGGTATTTCTAAAACCAAAAATATGTATAAGCAAAGAATACTTTTCCTTCTAGAGATCGATTCGAAAGTAAATAGCATATTTTGAAGATGGAGAATTATTTTTAAGAGTTTACACACTTCTTATGAAACAATCAAAACAATTAAAAAAAGTGTTTTCTTTGAATTTAATACCTTGGCGAATCGAGCTTTGCTATTGGTGTGAATGCAGTATTGAAATGTGCCAAAAAAATTAAATTTATTTAATTTTTATTTTGTGAAAAAATATTATTTTGCTAATTTTAAGGTAAATATTTTTACACACATAAATAACTATGAATACACATAATTAATAATAGTGGCATTTTCTTGTGCAATATTTTACTGGGGAAAAGTGCTTTACAAACTTTAGTGAACAGACAAACTGCATGCAAAAAAAGTATGTGAACATTTATGTAGTGAAAGTGATTTTAGAGCAAAAGGGTAATGATTTGATTGGCTTTAATTTATCACTGAAATTATAGAAAAATAAAATTTAAATGGTATGTAGGCACCATTTCAAAAAAAAAAAAATTATATATAGTAATAAATAAAGTTAAATAAAGTATACAAGTCTATACAACTTGAAAAAAAAACAACAACAACAAGAGCAACAAATAAAACAACAAAAATTTAGTTATGTAATGTAAGTGTAAAACAAAAAAAAACAATTTAGTCAAGTGAAAAATGTAGTGAAAAAACTTATGAGCATAAAAAAATGCATTATAAGAGTAGTGAATGAATAAAGAAAAAAATGAAAAAGGAGTAAATATGTACATATTTCACTTTGGCAGTAAAACCGACAACAACACAAAGGAATATCACGAATTTCACTTAACGGCAACTTAGATATGTAAATGAAAAAGTACGAAAATACGAGTATTTTTAAAAAATTAAATAAACAATGGATTGTGCAGAAAAATGAGATATTTCTATTTCACAGAGTTGAAATTAAAAAGTAAGTATTTGAAAAGCGTTTGAAAACAAAAGTAAAGGCGAGCGGGTGGCAACACTCTGCATAGCTGATTGACCACCAAATGCGTTTACTGCTTTTTTAGTTCTTTTATTAATTTTTTTTTTTNACACTCTGCATAGCTGATTGACCACCAAATGCGTTTACTGCTTTTTTAGTTCTTTTATTAATTTTTTTTTTTCTTTTTTTAAGATATAGACTATACAAGCAAAAAACTTTCAACAAAAACTTAATAACACATTTACAAGAACAGCACATTACTAAGATTATTATTATACTACATATTTATATGCTACAAAAATAAAAACAACCAAAATATTCAAACAATAATATTATTATTGAAAAGTACCAACAAGAATTTTAACTGCTGCTATGAGCTTAATTAGCAATTTTTAAATACGAAACAAAATACATATGAAAATACAATAAAGCAACAGGAATAAACGCAAAATGAAAACATTATATAATAAATTATTGCATATTATTGAATAGCAATACAAATACATATATACATACAACCAATAGTGATTAATTATAATACACTTTTATTTGTTACAGTTCAGCATACAACATTTTTTTTATGCTGCATGAGACTGTACGACATTTTTTCTCGGTTTGAAAATAATAAAAATTTAAATTCAAGATAAATATTTATTTAAAAAAATATACACACGAGGATAGCATACTTTTAGCGCGAGTGAAAGTGAAAAGCAAGACATTTGTAAGTAAAAAATTTTGTAAAAAAAAATACAAAATAAAAAATGTATGTAAAGATTTTGGTGTAGTGGGGGGCATACTTAGATATGTATTTTGTGCCAAAAGTGAATTTTGTCTTTAAAATGTAATTATTTTTAGCAAATTTTATCACCAGCATAAGCAAATACAGAAGTAGTTGGCAAATTCATAAACCACACACATATATATACTTACACACACACACATATCTACATATTTTCAGGCATTAAAACCGTGAAAATGAATAAATTACACATAAATCTACATTAGAGTGCATCACCAAAAAATGCGGGTTTTTCCGCGGAAAATTTAATTTTTTTTTATATCTTAACACTGCTGCCAAAATATTTCAGTAAAATATAAAGATTAAACATTTTTTATCAATACATTTTTTTTATTTATTTTTTTTTTCAAAAAAATCACCTAAGAATATAGAAGAGTTTAAGCTTAGAATAATATAGAAGAGTTTAAGCTTAATGTTTAAAAATTGTATCAACGGAATCAAAATGAAAAGATTTCTTAGATATTTTCAAATCGTTCCAGCTTATGTAACTTCATATTTTTCCAAACTATTTTGGCGGCAGTCTTAAAATATGATAAATTTTATAACTCCGATGGAAAAACATTACCGATTTTTATTTTTATTTTTTTTCGTACGGAAAGTGATGCACTCTACTGTACATATGTATTATGAATATATATGAACACAAATTATAAAGATATTATTAAAAAAATATTAAATTAAATTAGAAATTAATTGTTTAATTCAGATGAGCTTTTTGCTTTGAATAAAATTGAATCACATTTAATCAATTCACTCTAAAATGTTTTCTCAAAAAATTCGACCAATGTTGAATTTAAATTATTTTTTAACTCATATATGGACTTTTGAGCTAAATTGCTACTAGATTAGTGGATTATTTATGTATGAACTTTAAAAGATTGGATGCGGTTTAAGTAAATTCGCCTAGTTGCTCGAATCACAATGCGCCCAAGAGTATGCAACCTTAGATGCACAACTTTTGCTTAAACTCAACTATCAACTACGATGCAAAGTTATTCGCTAAATAGTATATGCTTTCATTATCGCCTTTAACAATGGTTCCGTTCAAAAAAGGGCAAGTGTATTTCACCACCATCAAGGGGACCGAGCGTGTACACCTCCTTGCGGCCATCAGTAGATCAAGTGTACTGAGCATAGAAACGCGGGGAGTTTCAGTGATGACTAAGAGAAATTACGCAAGTCAGATTATCTCAGCTATAGGCATTTTTATACAATCAGCTGAAAGTCTTATCACTGATGGTTATATTGTCTAAACTTTTGTGTGTTGAGTAAATAAACAACGCGCTTTGTGGATCGAACTACTTGGCAGAAATTCAAAACTCTCCATCTATGCGTGGATATTCCAGCGACAAACTCCTCGAGGATTTCCAATATTTCCACTAGGAGCGACGATGTGATCGGTACAGACGTTTGTTTGTCTCTTTAGGGAATATCTATGACATCAACTGCTTGCAGACGAGCTTCTAGGAAGGCTTAAGTTCTTTTAACCTTTTACAACGTCTGTACATGTTGAGGTCTGCTCTGAGTTGCCTTGTTTCATTAGTACTTCACTCCTGTCATCTTTATAACTGTCGCCTATGATGTCTATGATTTTCCACTCTTTGGCTAGACAGCAAATAATCTTGTCCGGACGCCATGCGCTTTGGTCATCTCCGGTGGTATGGCGTGTGCTCTGGTGAAGTTCTTGGCCCTACCTCAGATGAACAAGTGGAGGCTGTGTCGACCACAGCAATCTTAACACCCGATGTTCGCTGGGTAGTGGTCAACTGCTAGAGGGCGTAGACGCTTGTTGTTTGCGCTGCAGGTCTCCCGATTCATTCCACTGATTGTTGCGGTAGCTGCAGCTTAAACGGCGATTATTTTGTGAGCTGTAGGCTGAGTAGTAGCTCCAGAGTTCCCCGGGATGGTATGCGTATCAAGTTTCGCCAAAAAAAATTGGGACATTCTACCGTAAATGTCAACGAGAAATTTTTATTTTTATCCAAAAATCTATATTTTCGTCTCTTCGAGTCTAAGAAATGGTAAAAGTTCAACAAAGTATAAATTTTTTATTTTTTTTTTAATAAGCATATTAGGGTACTTTCAATGTAGAATCTTAAATTAATCTCCGTATAAGGAAGTTTAGAAATACAAATTGACACTGAATTTGTTACTAAAACATAATTTTTTCAAAATTATTTCAATAAAAAAATTGTCATATAAATATTTATGTGTGTTCATTAGCTGAATTATTGATAAGTTTAGTAGAATTAATAGAAATAAATAAATTTATTAATAACTAATCATTTTAGAGCAAATTTAACTTAAAAGCAATTATTTCTGAGCTTAAAGCAATATCATCAAAATCTGAGAGCGAAACAAAAATTCAAATTATACTTATGTATGTATGTATATTTGAAGAACATATATTTTCAAGCATTAAATATTTCTACTAGAAAAAGGCTAAAAATTTAACTTTAAGACCAAGCAATTGCTTATTATTAGAATCGCGAAATAAATACGAATAGGTTCGCATTTAGTGGAAATGGATTTTTTTTTCAGAAATCCGTTTGTTAAAACAAACTTCTTTTGAAAATCGCGTACACATGAGAGAAAGAATAGATATAATTTCACATTTTCAAGAAAATTTTTTTATAAAAAAACCACCACAAAGAACAAACAATTAGTTTTAATAAAAAAAGTTTGCAAATTCAGCAAAAAATACTAATTCGAATAAAAAAATTGTTTGAGAAAAGTTTCTTTATTAGAATGTTTTTTTGTGTCTTAAAATCCATTTAAGAACACAATTCCTATGCAAAAAACCAATTTTTTTTACTGAAATAGAGTGCTTATCATGTTTTATTTATTAAATTTTGCAAATTTACATAAAGGAATATTTTGCCAAATACTAATTCCAATAAAAAATTTAAATAAAAAACGTTTCTTTATTAAGATATTTATTTATATTTTTTTCTTAAAATCAATTTTTTTTAATAGAGTGCACATCATAAGTATATGACCATTTATTTGTTTGCTATTTAACTTTAATTATTTTTCAACTATAAAAAATTTTATAAAAAGTCTGAGTAAAAGTGTGAAATTTTGATGAAACTTTGTTGATTTTTTTTTTTTTTTGACCAAAGTTGAAAACTCGGATTTATAGGGTTAAGCATAACTATAAGAAGAAATAATAAGAATAAATAGACAAAACTTGTCAACATTTGGGTGTCATATAGTTATGATGAGCACTATACTTACTTTCTACTCCTTAAAACTTTCCTTTCCCCTCAAAAGGTTTCATTACTTTTTTCTTCCATACACCAGACTCCCGGAGTTAAAAAAAACAGTGCTCACATATACACATAAAGCTTACATGAAATTAAAATAAAAAAATCACCATGGAACGCCTTTATTTATTAATAGTTTGCGATTTTAATTTTATTAAGAATTCAGTGAAACATGTTGTACGTATGTATAATCAAATATTTAAAATTTACATAAATGCAATAATTTTTACATTACCACACATAGAACTTACTTATATACACACTTACAAATAAATAAATATTTTCACTCATTCAGTGCATGCTGTGTACACTGTGTACATGCACTACATAAACATATAGTACATACATAAATAATTCTACATACATATATTACGTTTACTTATAGAATACATATAGCTAACCTCAATGGTGAGAAATATATTAAAAATAATGAAGGAAATCATAAAACATATATGGAAATATTTATAAGGTAATACAGTACATATATACAAATATACATACGTCTACATCTACATATACATATAACAAATATATTAAAAAGTATGGACTATACCTACTATATTATTATCATTAAATTTAAAACAAATTGTAGGCATTTTATGTAAAACCTTTAATTTGTTGGATTCAATAATAAAAAACAAAATGTGGTTTTATTATAACAAAAAAAAAATATAAACAAAAACAAAAACATGTATTTTTTATTTCGGAATTGCTTTTTAACATCTTCGGTTTCGTGAGTATTTACTTACCCATTTACATCCACATACATATATACATACATATACCTATGCAACAACTCTACAGCTCTCTACTTCTACTCTAATTTTTCTATGTACTCTATTTTGTAACAAACACTCTCCTGATTTTTTTTTTTTTAAGTACGCCAAATGAATTACAGTGCAGGGCACCTCGTCATGGCCGGAATCAACAAATCAGCTGTTTTCACTTGTTTTTGTTTTGCGATTTCAAACTCTTACTTCACTGCGAACAGCTGCAACAGTTGCCGAGCTTTTACATATTTGCGGAGAATCTGAATGAAAAAGCAAACTAGCAAATACATACCTACATTTTCTGAAACTTTGGTGGTATTTTTCATGTTTGTGTTTTATAAAATTTGCTTTCGGATGTAAACAAACAACGGCTATTATGGTAATTTGAATTTGCATCTTTACGATCCAAAAGTGGGACGTATTCGCTCTCTATTACCCATTTTTCTAGGAACGCTTTCAGGCCTGTTTTGGGACCCGCGGGATCCTGCCAAATTTTGAGTTGCGACTCTTTGGAAGACGGTGTGCGATATGTATAATTTCTCAACTTTTAATAGGTGAACGGCGATATCCTTCTTAATTATGAATATTTTGATATACATACATACATATGTATGTGTGTATACGCCCTGCAAAAATTTGTGGACCAGGTGGCACCGAGTATGTGCAAAAGGACCATGTTGCTTACTAATAACTTGTTATCTGGCCTGGACCATTTAAACGTAAAAACTGATATATGTGTTGAAAACTACTCCTTCGTGGCCAATCGGCAATATGAATCGGTTGCCGAATGTGCCTTGGTACAAAAGGAGTAGTAGTTGGTTAATCAGAGGTGGCCAGGTCCAATGATATCGCAATGTCAATGTAACCATATTTTCTCCATATATTTTGACCATTCTGGTTACTAGTGTTGGTTACAAGGTAGCGTGGTCTTGTACTAGTATTTAACCTAGTCCCACTTTATAAAAAATTAAATTGTTGCTTGTAAGAAACAATTAAGTTTTAAGCAATAAACGCAACCAACTTCAATTCTCATATAAAAATTTAGGAATACCGTTTATTTTTGCATGATCCAACGATCGGATCTAAACCAAATTAGTATGGGACCTCCAGTGAGACACTACCTTTCCGACGGGGAAAAAATCGGTTGACGTGGTCCAAAGTTATCCGGTAACATGCATAAAAAAAAATATGCTGACAAATTGATATCCTTCTCCTTTTTTGTAGTCGGTTAAAAATAAGAAATTTAATATAAGAATAAAATTAAATATCTATACATATAATAAAATTGTGTAAGTGTCTTTATTAGAGTAACAAAAGCCAAATCAATAAGTTTTAGAATTTTTGTTTGTCTGAAATGCAGTTTTCACCAACGTATTGCTAGGGTTCTAACATAAGATATAGGAACAAAAAAAATTGAGAGTTGCCACCAGTTTGAAAATGGCAGTTTAAGTAAATTGAAAGTAAAAAGTAAATATTTCAACATGGCTGTCAACAGAATTATTGATAATATAAAATGAATATTGCAATATGGGTATCAAAGTGAAGACGTTTAGGAAAGTTTCCTGCCGAGAATATTTTTGAGGATTGTTGGCACCTGTTTAAAATTTCTGATTCAATTAAATTGAAAAAAAAATAAGTGAAATAATACAATACGGTTATCAAACAGCACAAAAATACTTTTAAGGCGCAGTGAAGCACGCCGGGTATTTGCTAGTGTTAAATAAAATTGCACATTTGCTGCAAGAGTTTCATAATCAAAAAAAAAATCAAGAACTCGGAAAACGGCTTTAAAGTTTTGAATTTACACACATTGCAGAAGCCACTTCGTAGGACATAGCCCTCTTAAAAAAGATAGTTGAAACTAGTAACGCCCATTTCCAAGCTAGTTCGCGGGAGTTTGATTAGCACAGGGTGCGAACAAATGTGACTATATTTGTAACGTTACAATATTTTTGGGCAAAAGTGGGCTAAAGAAATTTTGTTTCGCATGTTTACTACCAGAAATGTGCCTCTATTTAGCCTTTGCTTGAGAATCTTAAAATTCTCACTGTTAAATTTTATGTCGAATATTTCAAAACCAAGAATTGACTTGGTCAATAAAAATTCACATTTTTGTGTTTTTTTTCTCATTGAGAAAGCACTGCTTTTAAACTTATCTGCCGAATGCTTTAAATTTGAGAAGTGTAAATATTTTCAAACACAGAGATTCGTCGGATAATAATTGTGTTTATTATGTTGAGTAACATGAATTGTTTGAAGGCTGCAAAACTATGATTTTGGTTTTTATTTTTCCTTACACATTCCTTTAGGTGTGCTAAATACTGAGAGCAAAATATAAATACATATTTGAAGATTATGAGGATAAGAATAGGCCAATTTTCCAAACTAGCGAATGAGAAAAGGTTTTAAGCTTAACATGCAATTCAAGAATGATTGAATAGAACAGCTGGACTGTAGGTCTATTCGGTTAAAATCCGATAACCGGATAACCTTTACTTTTTGATTCGGATATCCGTTTATTTCGTTACCCGAATATTCTGAAATATATTTAAACGGATTCGTAAAATTGTTCTCAAATGTCACAAGAAAACGCCGAAACAGGTAAACTTAACTTTGAGTCATAGATTCCGAATCTGTATTCTCTTTTTCTAGATAAGATCATTTTCCCAAGATATTTTCATTAAAAAAAGCAAATTTTAACAGGAAAAAATTTAAAAATAACAGATTTTTGCAGATTTGTATAAAGGACAAGAAAAACAAGCTGATAACGAAGGTAAATAAATAAGTTGTGCATGGTCCAAAAAAATGCGACTTCCATTACTATTTGTATGTGTGTTACATCCCTATTGGTATAGGGTATACCCTACACGTATACATATGCGTACCCACATTGCCTAATGGGTTCTTAGTTTTAGGATGATGAAGCAAACAGTGTATGTATAACGTATCTTCGTCAAATCTACTTTGTGAATAGGAATTTCACAGGGAGATTCTATTCTATACGATTACTCATCAGCACAGAGATTTTGTGAATCGCTGAGATGAAAGCGGGATTGCCTAAATGTATGCAACATTTCCTAGTGAGATCTGATTTGTCATGCGTCTCCATAAGAGATCATCAGTCAATTTTTTTACATAGTTCACAAAGCCATTTGAACAGTTTTTTATATATCACAGTGATCTTTGAGGAGCGTTCTTCTCTCGGCCCCTGGTAGTAATCTAAATGAATAAAAAGGAGGACCGCGTAAGAAAGAAGTGATTGAGAGATGTTTGCAAAAAAAGCCGCGTAAAAGCAGGATCAAATGTATTCTACTACTACATACACGGAATTTGATATTCACAACGATCTACTTAGCAAGAGGCCTTCATAGCTGAACTCCTATTAACAGCTCTATTCCTACGCATTGACGAAATTCACCACACTGACTATTATCGTTACTATTTTTCTTCTGCATATTTTTAGGCGACCTGGTCATGGCAATAGTAATTGTGGTGCGTTTTGGAATTGCATAGAGCAGAAATTAAAATTTTTCAGATTTTATACAAAAGTATAAATTATTACTAGCAAAGAGTTCTATAATTTCAAGTGCTGGGGATTTCTTTAACTTACTACATATTGATATGATACCATAGTTGGACTTTCATTAGTTATCTTCTTAACACTACAGTGGTACACAGACAGCTCTAAGACCATTGAGGGTATTGGTGCAGGAGACTAAAGCTTTCAGTACCCTTGGTAACCCTTATAAGCATCTTTCAAGCGGAAGTCTATGCCATTAGTCTATGCGAAGAGATTAATCTTCGTAGGGATTATCGAAGTAAAAGGATCCTTACAGTTAAGTGGCCCAGAAGTGTATTGAGAAACTTATTGACCTGGCTGAGAAAAATGCTAACCATTATATGGGTGGCAGGGCACACGGCAGCCACAGGAAATGAGGAAGCTGATCAGTTAGCTAGAATGGTTGCTGCCTCAACCCCGATAGGACCTAAGCCTTTCCTTGCTGTAGGTCCAAGTACTATCAAGGTATTCGTTAAGCACATGGGCAACAGGTACAACCTAAAGAGATACAGGTTACTAAATAAATCTGCCTAAGTCGAGGCAAAGAGTTAATACAGGTCACAAGCTAGGGATTTAGTAAAGCGTTTCATTTCGTTGGAGGCTGAGGCCGTTTCATGGAGATGGGAGAGGTACATAGGGCAGCTATGGCCAAAAGAAGAGCACATAAGTACATATGTACACTCTGCATCCCCGGGATCTATTCTGAAATTCATACAGCCTTTAGGCCTAAATGTAGTGTTGTGATGAGCTGAGGGCAAAATAGAACTACTGGTCGCTGTGTGTACTCACTATCTATCTATCTAACACTGATTTAACAACGCACTGTGGATTTAGCGCCCTACTGGAAAAAAGATTTTGGGCTTGGGAAAAATTATTAATAGCAACTACATAATTATTTGTTGTGCCATGTGACTAGGCATTTTTAAAGAAGTGGTTGAAACAATTTTTTTTTTTTTGTGTAAAAAATTCGGCTTTCGGAAGCTAGTTCTTCTCAAACACAACAAAACTTTTACATTTTTGATATAACATATTAACATATTTTTTGTAGAAATTTTATTTTTCATATTTTATGTTTTACTCTTCTTGCATACATATATTTTTTTGTTTCTAAGTAAACGCTGGTGGCGGTCAATATAAAACGCCAAGGACACACAAAAATACAATACGAATTTTCGACGAGCAAAATATGGATAAGTAATTGAAAGGAATTTAAAAAACAGAAACCAATTTGAAAACCCAGAACAAAATGCAAGATGACAAAAAACAAAAACTTTGAAGAAATGCAAGGCAATCATTAACCTAGAGCTTCGAATAAGATTATTAAAAAATACAAATAAAATTAAAAGGGAATGGAGTACATTTGAGAGAACGCAGCAAGAAAGGAAAAAAATGAATAAACGAAGTAAGTAAAATACGGTAAACAAATTAAATAAAAAATAGATTAAATGAAAATAAGAAAAAATAGTATGCGCTCATAAAAAGCGGCAACACTGTTGAAATATTGTATGGAAGAAAGTAAATAGTGTGCTAAAGAAAGGTAATTGCCCACAGACGCGTTTGCACTTTAAAATAAGTACAGTTGTTTTGTAATAAAAAAAAAATAAGAAAATCTGTTAAAATATTGATTGTGTGCCAAATGTTGATTAGTAGCAAGCATCCAAAAAAAGTAGGGAATGCAAAAAACCAAATAATTAATGCGCTAATAAGTTATTGTTTTTTCCGAAAATAAATATGTAGTAAAATATGAAAAACGCCAAAACGTATGCTACAAAACTGGTAATAGGCAAAACAATAGTGAAGCTAAGCACAGCTGCTTTTAGTGACAGTTCAAAAAATTAAGCATATTTTTAGCTGATTTGGAATTTTCGCTAGTCATGTATACAATCAAGTAAATTTTTAGGCGTGTCACAACAACAAAACACAAAAACACAAGCGAATTTATTAGTTTTATTAGTGAAGGTATTAAAAAAATTTAAATTTAAATGCCATACCTAAAAGTAAAAAAAAAAAAACAAAACAATAAGTAATGAAACACCGCATCAACGAAGTTTATGGTTCATCACCGATAAATGCATACAATAATAAGTAAGATACACGCATACATACGTATAAGTAAAACAAAAATCAATTAAATGTTGAATTGGTTTCGCCAAACATACAAATATTTCAAATAATTTTACCCAATTTAATTTAGCAAATAAAAAATTTACTGAAGTCACTCCAAACACCAGTTTACCAGTTTTTTCACCAGTCACCACCACAAAAACCACAAGCAGATACCTATGTATTTACTTATACATATACAAACATAAATCATGTTTAAGAAAAACTTTTAACCACTGCTTACATTTTTCTCAGTGTAATCATATTAGCAACATTTTAAGGCACCCTCTCCAGCCATAAATAGTTTAGCAGTGTACCATTTTAGATGTCACCTTCAACCACTATTTACTTATGCATTACTCGTATTGTACGCACTATTTTTTACATACACACAATTTTAAATTTAAATGCTCCACACTACAAATTTTATAATTGTTTGCACATTTAACCCTCTTCAATGCATAAAATGTTTACTTAAATTAAGACCTTGAATACTTATAAATGTATTTGTAATTGAGCACCGCAAATGTAGCCAAAAAGTAGTAGTGAAAAAAAGATAAATCCAATGTATTAAATAAAACTATGTTTGCACCCAAAACAACAATGCAAGTTTGTTAAAGCAGCAAAAGCTTGCTAACAATAGTTAAAAGTAAAGTATTAAACCTTAATTATAAAAAAAAACAAAGCAAATTGAAAATGTAAAATAAAACATAGAAACCAGTATTGCATTATAGAGAACTGAATAAAGTCAAAGCAACTAGAAAAATGGAGGTACATACATATTTGAATGTTTTTTTTAAGTGTATAATTTATTTGCCTTGAATTTGCAATTATATTCATGTGATATATCAACATCTAAATTTCTTTATTGGGCACCCTTTTATTTTGTTCTACGTACAAAATACGGGCATCCACGAAAAATTCAAATTAAAAAAAAATCTAGCAGTCGCTACCAGGGTCGGAAAAAATTTAATTATGCTTAATCGCAAAAATTCGATAAAATTTGTACATTCACCAGCTATAACTCAGCGATTTGATGAATTTATATGAAAAAGTGTCTATAATAGACATGTGAAATTTATCAGTTTTTTGCTAAATTTTGCGATTTGAAAAAATGTAATTCCTTCAAACCCCGGTAGCGACCTCTAAAAAAGTTTTTAAAATTTTGAAATTTTCATGGATGTCTTCAGTTTGAATGTAGCACATACACTTACATCCAAACTTTCTAGGAAGCCTTTAATAAAAACCGATAATATGAATGAATAATTTGCGCTGCAGTGCTACTTTTCCGTTTATTAAAAAAATTTAATTTTTCATTTTCCACAATTACGTAACTTTAAAATCTAACAAGCCGAATTCCTTAAAAAAACTTATTTCGATTTTGACCAAAAGTTTAACGCTATATGTAAATATTTAAATGTATTAAAAACAAAAAACATTTTAAAGGCTATTCTTCTAATATTTCTAACTTATAAAAGATTGTAGTTTTCTGCAGTTTACATAGGAGTCTAAGGGTATGTTCACACAGGAAGCGAGTCCGAGCAAAACGAAGCTGTTTCGAGAGGAGCGAAGCTTTTGAATTACTGTAGCTATGTATATAAAAGTGTTCATACAGCAAGCTCTTTTAAATGAGTTTTGGAGCTGAAAATAAAGGAATTTAAGATTTTAAATTTTATTTTTGATTTTTTAGCCTCTTGGCGCTGATGCCGCTCGGCTTTCTGTGTGAACGCACCCTAAAGGTATGTACACGCAGGAAGCGGAGCCGAGCCGAGCGAAGTCGTTGCGCGCTTTTAAATTGCTGTTGCTGTATTTCAGTGTTCATAGAGCAAGCTTTTTAAGAAGCGATTTGCAGCTGAAAGCAGAGCAGTTTTTGATTTGGAATTTTCTAATTGACTTTTCAGTTACGTGGCGTTGCGCGAAGAAAAAAATAAAATCATTAGATAAAAATTTATTTTAGACAAAACGATTGGGTCGGATCTATCAAACATTTTAGGCGCCCTTCATTGACTTTAAAATTTCTAGTACTCCGCTACGACTCATTCAGTGAGAACATACCGTAACAAAATTTTCGAGAAAAGTTAGAAAAAATTTCAAAATTTCTTTTAGAACTAAATATAAAATTTATTTAGATTTCCCACAGGCTTTATATTTTATTTATATAAAGAAATATATACATACACACGAATATTTCATTTAAAAATAAATTCAGAATACATATATTAAAAAAATTTATTTTTCCCCAGACTCTGAAATTAAAAAAAGAGCTTTAAAAAAATTCAATAGTTGTTTCAGATGTACAGTTCGTCGCCCTATCCCAGCAAACGGTTGAGAATTTGATTGACGAACGCCCTATCTCAGAATTTCGTGCCAAAAACCCCTATCTCAGCTGCCGCTTCGAAAACGACCTATCTCGCTATAAATTTAATATATCGGCAGCTGAGATAGGGCATTTTGAATCATTTGCTAACATAGGGCGTTCTTCGACCAAATTCTGAAATAGGGAGTTAGGTTTTGGTTAAGTTAACGCCGCGAGCCGATTACGAAATTTCGACTGCGGCTAATTTCGATCCCTAAGAGCTCAGTGTTTATTCAGAAGTACGAGTCAAACTGCTTCCATCTTAGCCTCACGAAGGTTGGACAATCTAATAGAAAGTGTGGAGATGATTCCACTTCATCTTCCTCTTGGCAGCTGATACAAAAGAATCAGTCGAAATTCCTAGTTTCACCGCATGAATACCAAGTGCCCTATAAAAACATTTTCTGCAGCAGAGAAATGCCATCCTTTCCTTTTTTATGTCACAAAAGTACCCGGTTTCCCTCAGCATAATAGCAGTTCGTGCTGCGACAATTCTGTCTGCAATATCGCAAGCGCCGTGTTCACCATATGTATGTTAAGCGCCAGTGTAGGTGTGGTTCCGCTAATTCCTGTTACAAGTGTAGCCTTCTCTATAGAGTTCTCTATAGTGAGTTCCACCAGACTAGGGCTTCTTGAAACAATATAGGCTTAAATCTTGTTTCCTAGAGCTAATTAATTAATTTTGACGAGAGACCCCACCTTTTATCGATAGCTGTCCCACAGCAGTACAAGGCAACCGACACCTTTCCCACCCTTTCCTCAATTTTAGGCTTCTACGACAGCCGCTGTAGATCGCCCACCTACCAAGGGCGGTATTCACCGAACTTCTTTTGCAATAAGCATATTGAGCTCTTGAAAGACAGTCACGAGGAATCGCATTTCTTATGTACAGGTCTGTCAGTCTCTCTAGCGTTGCAGCAAAAGCATTTTTAGCAAAAACGAAGAGAAGATAGGCCTAAAATCCCTAGGGGAAGCATGAGAGCCTTTTTCGGTCTTCGGGATAAACGCAACGCTGACTAACCTCCAAGCCTTGGGGACCGGGTAGTCATAACGCAGTTTGCATAAATAGGATCCAACCAATTCCATGATACCCTCATAGCCCTTTGAAGCTGCGCAGGTATGATGCCATCGGTCCCCGGCGGCTTTAATGGTTTGAACGAGTTTATCGCCCAGGCCATTTGACGGCATCCAGAAAATTGTAGAAGTACAGATTTTGTAACCAGTTAGCGACATTTTTCGAATCGCTATCGCACTTTTTGACGCAAAAACATTTATGTCATGCGTTAAAAAGTGCGATCCGAAAATTTTCGCTATCTAGTTACAGAATTTCCCTCCTGAAGTACAAAATATCGCAAAGAAGTACA
This sequence comes from Rhagoletis zephyria, assembly GCF_001687245.7. Taxonomy (NCBI): domain Eukaryota; kingdom Metazoa; phylum Arthropoda; class Insecta; order Diptera; family Tephritidae; genus Rhagoletis; species Rhagoletis zephyria. The sequence goes on along the minus strand of NW_016160791.1, from coordinate 16,406 downwards.
TGCGAAGTACGAAGTACAAGAGCGAAAAAAGAAGCACTGTACTTCCGAAAGAAGTACGGTTGGTCACATTACGTATGAATGATATTTTCTTATATCTCACCTTTTTGCATTACAGGGCATTCCGAAATTGATTCCCAATCCTACTATTCTGCATAGCTTCTATAGAAGTCGTCATGGAGAATCTCGCAATCTGACGAACATACATACATACATACATACCTGCTATCACTAGCACCATCGTGACCAGAGTCAAATTTTCTTCTTTGAGATTACGAGCAGAATTGGTGTTCTGCTTATACATTCAAATCGCTTGGGCGGTCAAGATGTGTAATTTTTAAAATTAACATTCCTTTTTCTACATAAAAAAAAAACAATCTTAATGCAAAACATTTGCGTTGCAAGCATAAAATAAACTTATACACTCACATAAAACGCATACTTCAATATTCTGAAAAATTACATAATTGCCTCACAGCGCATAGAAAAGTTGATTTTTATCAAACGAAAAATATTGAAAAAAAATCGATAAGTAGAAAAGTGCATATGAACTTAAGTATGCTAGCGAAAAGTGGACACACGATATTTCAGTAAGAAGCAACAATACATACAATAAAATTGAAAATTTGTTAGTTGTAATAATGAGTATCTACTTATAAGCTATGGAAAAAATAGCAAGCAAATTTATTATATACATACATACTTACATACTTATGAACATTAAACAGCTAAAGTTAATACTTAATTGAGTAAGAAAATATAATATACATGCATACATAAATATATTTACAAACATTTTGCAGTCAAGTGCATTATTGCTTATATACACAAATCGACATACTTACATACAAACAAACATAAAATTAACAAGCATGCTAACAATACATACATACATACTTATACAATATTTATAAAGGCATTTAACAAAAGAAGCAACTACTTATGTATTTAATTATTTATGCAAATATACAGACACATATACAAATGCGTTACATACAGGCATATTGTATTTAAATATATTTACTTATACTTCTTATTAGCTAGTTTTTAAGCTGCAAATACTTAATAATTAACTGTCATTAAAGGAAAATTATGAAACAATATCCAACAAATAATTTATTTACTGTTTTTGGTAAGAGAATCAGTTACGCGACACTTTTCCGCTTCTGCTCAAACGAAATTACAACTTTTTATTGCCCATTGTGAAAAAAAAAATCTTGATGAGGTTTGGGATGTTTACTTTTAAGTTTTTTTATATATTTTTTTTTTGCTATTCCAGAAATATTTTTTGTGGTTAAAATATAAATTTTTTTTTGTAACATTTCATGTTGTGGTATTAGCGGATCGTGTACGTATGGAATTCGAAGGTATTAAAAGAAAAAGAAACGTATTGTATTGTATTATTGCACTGCGTAATCTAAGTCATTTAAATGATATATATAATTAGATTAAAGAAATGAATAAATTTAAAAGAATAAAATGTTGTAATAAGTACATAAAATACAATTTTTGAGAAAGTTAATGAACGTATGTGTTTAAATATATTAAACAAGTATTGAAAATTACAAAGTGGTTTTTTTCTTTTCTTTGATGGCATAAAAATAAAAAGGTAAGAATTGAGGTTTCGCAAGTTGGCAACATACATATATATGTCAACCAGAAAGAAGACACGATTTTTAGAACTTAGAAACTAGTCGATGTTAGAACAATAAAACTAATTACCAGAGAACGAAATTGTATGACCTAAATCAGAGACCCAGTATAATAATTATTTCATCGTGGAGTTTTAAAAAAGTTATCCAAATTTTCGTAAGAAATTTAGAAGTCTTTTGATAATAATTATGTGGCAAGGGCCTTCGCTGGTCTAGCGTAAAGTGCAGGTCAACTGAAGTTGATCTTTTTAAGCTATTTAGGCAAACCAGACATGGTTTTACAGAAATAGGCAGAGAATTGTCAGTACTGACAGAAAAATTGAAGCATTATGTAAATGTGTTTCATAGTCCATCTAAGGAAATTATTACCGTTGCACGTCAGAATAATCTTCCGACTGGCTTAATTAATCTATCTTCTCCATGTCCTCCAGCATCAGAATCCTCAGGCTCAAAAGAGCGTATAATGAAATCTGATTCGAGTACTAACGAGCCTGAAGTATTTTCCCCTTCCCCCATTGAAGTGGTGGCATCGTCTGCAAAGCCTCCACCGCCTTCCCTATCCCCAACTAGTAACGCAGTAACTCAACCCCTTCCGCCGGTACTCCAGTCTGATGCAAGGAAACTAGTAGTGGTTACGCCAAAGAAGTCAATCTTTGCCTCTAGATTTTCGAGAGACACTAACGAAGAAGATATATAGTTTTATGTCTCATCAAAAATTACAACTGTCGACTTAAGCATCAGAAAATTTAATTTTAAATACGAAATAAATATTGCTTCATTTAAACTTGACGTAAATTTAGATAATTTTATTGCGCTGCTTAGTAGTTCTTTTTGGCCCCCCGGAGCTTTCGTTCGTGAATTCGAATATAGGCCCAAAAAGACAATAACTTAGCTAATATTCCCCGTCATAACACTGAATAAAAAAACGAATTATTAAATCTGCTTTAAGTATTTATTACCAAAATGTAAGAGGCTTGAATACTAAATTAACGAACTTATACCTTAAAAGCCTTGAATGTAATTATAAATTTCTTTCTTTCACTGAAACTTGGCTGAAACCTCACATTTTCAGTTCAGAGATTCTACCAAATAATTATCATATCTATAGACAAGATAGGGAGGACAGAATCGGCGGTGGCGTACTCTTCGCTGTAGAATCTTCAATACCATCTGAAGAAGTTAGCCTTCCACACATTAATTCAGTACAATTCAAATTCATTCGTGTACAGGTTGGGAAAGGGTCTATTTTCTTAGCTCTATGCTATATCCCTCCCCGATCTGACACATTGGTGTATTCACGACTCATCTCTTTACTGAAATCAGTTAATTTACTGACTAAACCCTCTGATTCAATGATTGTGTTGGGTGATTTTAATTTACCAAGCATATCATGGAACATCATTGACAATGATATCGTACCTTTCGCGTCTAGTGCGTGCAACAACGTACTTTTAGAGGAGATGGCCTCTGAACTCTGCCTAACTCAGGTTAATGTACTTCACAATAAGTTGGGTAAAGTATTAGATCTTGTTTATGTTGATGATGCATCTAAGTACATTGTAAATAAGTGTGATCCACTAGTTTTGCCCGAAGATCCACCCTGCTATGGGGATAAGTTATAAGTGATGTTCGAAATTGCGGTACCCAAGCATACGAACCAAATATTCGCTTTGATTTTTCGAAACCCAACTTGAAAAAGCTTAACAAAGAACTGTCTAAATTGTCGTGGCCTGCATATAAAGAAAATATTGAACGAAGCGATGCACTTTTAACTTTACTTTACATAAATTATTTGAAAAGCATGTGCCTAAACGCATGCATGTTCCTGAGGAACAAACACAGTTATAATTCACTATGGAACTGAGAAATTTGAAAAACAGAAAGTCACGTTATTTTAGATTACATATAAAAACCGGGTTACACTCATACTATGTAAAATACTCACTTTTGCGTCATAAGTTTTTTGAATTAAACAAAAAGTGTTATAAAGCTTACTTGTGTAAACTCAAACGGCGTATAATATATAACCCCAAATCATTTTATGTGCGCAAACTCCAAGCGAAATGTACGTGGGTTTCCTTCGGCCATGAAGTATCAAAATACCGCCTCTAGTGATAATCAAACAATTTCTAACATGTTCGCTCAGTTTTTTAAATCCAATTATTCCATTAACTCACATTCTAACATTGACTATCCTTTTAAACTATATCTTCTTCTTCTTTATTGGCGTTGTAACCGCCTAAGCGATTTTGGCCGAATCCAAAACAGCACGCCAGTCATTTCTCTTCTATGCTAACTGACGCCAATTGCAAATGCCAAGTGAAGCCAAGTCCTTCTCCACCTGGTCTTTCCAACGCAGAGGAGGTCTACCTCTTCCTCTGTTACCAGCATCGCGGCCTGCGTTGAATATTTTCAGAGCAGGAGCGTTTCTGTCCATTCGAACGACATGGCCAAGCCAGCGGAGCCGCTGAATTTTAATTCGCTGCACTATGCTTATATCGTTGTAAAGCTCATACAGCTCATCGTTAAATCGTCTGCGATATTCGCCATCACCAACGCGTAAAGGTGCGTAAATCTTTCGCAGCATCTTTCTCTCCAAAAATTCCAAGAGCCGCCTCATCAGATGCTTTCATTGTCCACGCCTCGGCGCCATACACCAGCACAGGCATGATGAGTGACTTATAGAGTGTGATCTTTGTACGACAAGAGAGGACTTTACTTCTCAATTGCCTACTCAGCCCCAAGTAGCACTTGTTGGCAAGAGTGATTCTCCGTTGAACGAAGTCGTCTACTTTTTCAAACTTGTAACTGTCAACAGTGACGTGGGTGCCAAGACGCGTATGCTCTGACTGTTTGTGTGCTGACAGGAGATACTTCGTTTTGTCCTCGTTCACCACCAGACCCATTCGCTTTGCTTCTCTATCCAATCCCGAGAAGGCAGAACAGACGTAGCCCTTGTTTTTACCGATAATATCGATGTCGTCGGCATATGCCAGCAGTTGTACGCTCTTGTAAAGTAGTGTGCCTGAACGGTTCAGTTCTGCGGCTCTTATTATCTTCTCCAACATAAGATTAAAGAAATCACACGAAAGGGAGTCCCCTTGTCTGAAACCTCGTTTGGTATCAAACGGCTCGGAGAGGTCCTTCCCTATTCTGACGGAGCTGGTGGTATTGCTCAACGTCATTTTACACAGCCGTATTAGTTTCACGGGGATACCAAATTCAGACAGCGCGGCATAAAGGCAACCTCTCTTCGTGCTGTCGAAAGCGACTTTGAAATCGACAAATAGGTGGTGTGTGTCGATCCTTTTCTCGCGGGTCTTTTCCAAGATTTGGCGTATTGTGAATACCTGATCTATGGTGGATTTTCCAGGCCTAAAGCCACACTAATAAGGTCCAATCAGTTCGTTCACAATACGCTTCAGTCTTTCGCACAATACGCTCGATAAGACCTTGTAACCTATGCTTAGAAGGCTAATTCCGCGGTAGTTGGCGCGTATGGCGGGGTCGCCTTTCTTGTGGATTGGGCAGAGCACACTTAAATTCCAGTCGTCGGGCATGCGTTCATCTGACCATATTCTGCATACGAGCTGATGCATGCACCTCATCAGCTCCTCGCCGCCGTACTTGAATAGCTCGGCTGGCAGGCCGTCAGCTCCAGCAGCTTTGTTGTTTTTCAGCCGCGTAATCGCTATTCGTACCTCGTCATAGTCAGGCGGTGGAAAAGCTGAAATTTACTGTTATATAAAAAATTGGCGTAATTTTAGTCAGATTTCAATAATATTCAGCGGTTTGCTTTTATGTTGCAAGCACAATAATCGTTCCGAGTTTGGTACAAAAAAAAAAATATTAAGATTTACGTCCGCTGGACCGATTTGAAAATACCTCCAACAACGAAGTTTTTTATGCATAAAAATAGTGTTTTTTTCTGTGCAAAAAACTCATTTAAGAAACCTATTTTCGCAATTTGGCAAACTCCAAATTGATTTTAGAGCTATGGTTTCATTGGAATTATGCTTAGAATTACACGTATAATCCTCCCATGCTATACACCTAGTCGAAAAAATCTCCCATGCAAATTGACCCGCCCTGCTGTGGATACTGAGAAACCAAATGGCTGGCAGTGCATGTGGAATGAAAAATTATGGGGTGGCACTCCTCTTTCCGAGTAATCTCTACTTTTCTCCACGAATTGATGGATTGATTTCATATATGTATCTCCGTACCAAGTTCCTATACTCTACCAAAAGTAATTCCAGATATATGTACATACACTAGCCACAACATGTTTCCGTACAGTGTTTTTTTTTTTGTACATATTTGCAATGTTTTTCGTAATAAATTTTTTTCGTTAATTTTTAATAGAAATATAGTTCATTCTACAAATGGCAATGATTCAAAGTTTTTGCAAAATTTAGGACGATTAGACAAATTGTTACCAAATTTTGAACTTTTAAACAAAATTTTTTAGAATGCAGGTTTGTATGCAGTTTTGTAGTTCACTCAATTTCAGTATAATAAATTACAAGTTTTAACTATAAACTACCGTAGATTTTTGAAAAATTTTTTTGTTGATGATGTTGCTCATTTTCTCCATATATGTACATAACGGATGCGTGATAGTTTTTTTTGTATGGGAAAAATACCAAAGAGCATCAGTAAAAAAAAATTCTCAAAAATCAGCTGTAGATTAAAACTTAAAACTTGCTACAAAACTGCATACTCAAAAAAATTCTAAAAAATTTTGTTCAAAAGTTGAAAATTTTGGTGAAAATCTGTCGAATTTTCCTAAATTTTGTAAAAACTTTGAATCATTAACTTATACGCCATTTGATGCAGAATGAACTATGTTTCTATTAACGAAAAAAAATTATTACGAAAAAACATTGCAAATATTAAAAAAAAACACATGTACGGAAACATATTCTGGTGAGCAGTGGCGTAGCCAGGGGGGCGAGGGATATGGGGGGATAGATCCGCCCTTCGTCATTGAACTACAATTATTTACTTTTGAATTAATAACACAATACTATTTTATCCTTCTGATATAAATTTTTTTTTATTTTAGACGGATTTCGAATTATCTTTTAATGAATATATGAGTAGTCCACTTGCAAACAGCGTTATGTGATTTTATAAAAGTAAACCATAAATTAAAAAAAAAAACGTCTACGACAACAAGTAACATCCGAACTCTATCTTTTTTTATTACCAGAAAATTTGGATAAATAAGAGCCTAAAACCATTAAAAATATAAAATTGCAGTATGGTAGATTTGCAAATTTTATATTTAAAAATTTAATATTGCAAGTTTTGAAACAGTAACTTTTACATAGCTAGCTTTTTTTAGCTTTTCGCGTTCTCTCCTCTAGGAAGATTGGTTTGCTTCTTTTTTGCGACCTCTTCCACTAGGCACCGAAACTACCACGTTTTCTTGCAGTTTTCTATGTTCATACGAA
>NW_016160791.1:0-6968 GCF_001687245.7 Rhagoletis zephyria | reverse complement strand
TAGTTAGAAAGTACTAAAATGGATCCAAATGTGAATCACAAAAACCTTTACGATTTACCACCCACCCGGGCAAATACGCGGACACATATCGAGGTTGCCGCTGTTTATGAAAATGATAAAGAAGACTCGACTTTGGATGATATACTCGTGCGAATTGGTCAATTTGGACCCTTTCAGCTGAGCGTTCTTTCGCTAATTTGTGTGGCGATGTTATTTAGTGCAATCTTCTCGATTACATATGTTTTTACGGCGAGTAGTGTGGTGCACAGGTATGAAGAAAAATATGCAAAGATAATTAAAATTGTATGAAACTATATAGCTTGCACAAAAAAATGGCTATATACATACCTATGTACATATATGTATAAGTAATACTAGTATTCACGCTATCGACACGTGTTCTATTTTCATTCAATATCGGGTGGTATAGGTATTTAAATAAGTAACTAGTTCACTTCCATCAAGCGACTTTTCGGGAAAACGCGTGGTCTTAACCCGAAAGCTGTGCGATTCTGGCGGTTGTACATACGTTCGATTTACATGTGTCCAGGTTACAGAGGAAATGAGAACTTGAGCCGCGGCTGCTCACAAGATTATTACTCACGCACACTGCTTCAGTGTAAGCGAACTGGATTTAAAGCGAAAAATTAATTAGTTTTGTCGCTACACGGGCCCTTTTGAGAGTCGAGAGCAGACTTTTATAGTAAATTTTATATGTTTGCCTGGATACATCATTTATACACCGAAATGGTGGGCAGAGTTATTAGCGATATTTGCTCTGACCCCCTGGAGTCAAAAGATGGGTCCACTTGTCCAACTTTTCGAACATTTTGTAGGCAGAAGTATGCGCGATCACCAACGGGTAATAGATCTAGCGATCTCCAATACGAGAGATTTGCCAGCCATTGTAGCTCTGGTGATTTCACGACAAAGCTGGTTAAGCAGTTCAGAGCTCTTTCGAAAAGAATTAGTAAAAACAGTAAGTGCGCCTGGGCCACACTAGAGAAGTGAAGCTTTCGTTACATACATATGTATCTAGTTTGTCACATAACTAGGGATGGCAAAAAAATAAAATAATCGATTAATTAATCATATGATTAATCACAAGCCAAAAAAAAAAATAATTGCAATTATTGAGAAATAATCGATTTATCGAATTTTTAAATGCACTTTTTTACAGTGAGTATTCATAGAAACACTTTTCCATAAAAAATTTGTAATTCTCTTGTTAGTTTGCGTTTTGCTGTTAAGCGGTTACGTTTCTCGGTGGCTGTGGCACCAGTTTTTGAAAAAAGGCGCTCAGCAGGCACCGAGGTAACTAATCTTAAGTTTTGGGTAAACAGTTTTCATTTCCTCCCAAGCGCCAACGACATTCGGCTTTAGTTGTAGGACTTGACAATTTAAATAAAATCTCATTTCATCTTGTGGGTGGCCCAAATCATAACCTTTTCGCCCTCGTTTGTGTAAAAGAGATTTATGAGGGGCCTAAAGATCGAACTCATTTTCTACTGATTCTAGTGACGACTCGCTACCCGTTTCCATAAGATCATCTCCGCCCATTATTGCATTTCGCAAGAACTTTATGACTGAGGCCAATGCAAACGGATCTTTGAAATTAATTTTTTTTAAACTAGGATCGAGTAAAGTTAATGCTGGCAAAAAAGAATGTTCGATGGATAGATTTCAGGCAACTACAAAATTCATGTTTCTTGAAAACATTTTTACGATTATTTTACAATTAATCGATTAATGGAACACAAAACTACGATACAATTAAATCGTAAATTGGACAAAAATAATCGATTAATTTAATCAAATAATTAATCGCTGCCATCCCTAGCCATAACCAATGTACAAACATATGTAATACATATGTACATACAAATACATCAGCTTTTGCTTAAGGTTATATTTTAGTCGTTTTTCTATCTAGATCCCTACCTCTATCCTGTTCGTTCTAGTTANCTTTTTCTTTATATTTGTCTTGGTTTTTACTTCTATGTTTATCATTTTCTTCATCTTTATATTCCCCTTCACCTTTGCCCATACATAAGTAAAGTGTTTAAATGTACATACCTTGATCTTCGTTTTTGCCTTTATCTTTACGCATCTTTGTTTTTGTTTTTATTTTTACTTTTGCCTTTATCCTTTTCTTTATCTATGTACGTACTCACCTTAACTTTCATTATTGTATTAATCGAAGTATTATTCTTTAACCTTTTATAACAAGTTTTTATTAAATTAATACCATGTGCATAAACTCAAGAAGCACTTGTTTCAGCCCCAACTATTTTCGTGTGCAATTTCCGTTGCACTATTTCCGTGTGCAATTTCCGTTAAATTTGCCAATTTACTCCCAACCAACCAACCGCCAGTAAAGAAGTTTCACTTCAGAGGTTCAAAGTAGACACAATTTGCCTCCCTGGCCTTCGTAGTATTCACGGAAAGGAGGCGGCTGATTAGTTAGTCAGATAGGGTAGGTCGGCTGCTTTATCGAAGAGTAGAATGGCGAAAATTGAGGTCACATCTGTGTTTAGCTAAGTCCTAACTCCACGAAAGTGGTCCTCCTGCTATTTAACATACGCCGTCATCGATTCGCCACTTCGCTGCTTGATATGTTTGAGTTCCGGTCGCTTAACGAAAAATTTTGCATGTGAAAGCAACAACAAAGTTAGCTAGCACGGATAGACGATAGCGAGTTTGGTTGTACCTCATTGAGTTCGTTCGTTTCGTCACTCGCTAACTGATGGTGAATCGATGGCGGCTATATTTAACTATCGCTTCAGTTTCTGCAATAGGCAGTTATAGGCAGCCGTCAGAACCAATAACCTAGTTCCCACTGGCCAGTAAGAATGGCGATGGGTCTTGTCGCGCCAGCCTAGGGCTTCGCAAACAGTTTCAGCAATCTCTTCAGATCATACTTGGACCAAACCCAGACGCCATACAATAGTAGGTTCCATGCTTGACGAAAAATTAGGAGGTGGCCTTCTTAGGGCAAGAATGCACTATTCGGGTGATTTTATCAGAGAAGTCTGCCTGAACTAAATAATCGGCGGACTGAACACTCAGAGAGGATGCACTTTATAAGCTTCTCATACGTTCCGCATCTCAATTTTATCATATGCTGCACACATATTTCTAGCTACCTTGCAGCCAAATAATTTGGTCCACACCTTCTACATATGCTTGCCGGATCGAAGTCGTGCTCATTTTCTAATGGCGCGACTGCTGAAATAGGGTCTTCCTTGCAAGGCCTGTCGCTTTTCTCGTTTTCAATGAAGCCCGTGTGCCCTCTAACCCAGTACCAGTACCGACGTGCTTTCGTATCATCTGTATCTGTATCTACCACACTTCTTGTGAATGTGCTTTTCGATAACAATGCATTTATCACAGCGGTCGATATAGAAATTCTCATAAATTTTATCTTTCTAGCACTACGTACATTGTATGTCACTTATTGTAGTTTAAAATTGCAGTAAAAAAATATGATATTTAGGTTCCTCCAAAACGGATGAAAACACAAAAAAATAACGTCGGTATCTTCATCTCGTTAAGTTAAGAAGTTTTACAGACTTAATAAACTGTCTTTCTTTTGCATATTTACTCGTAAATATAAGTTCTCGTATTTTAGTTTGAGTTACGATGCGAGCTACAAAATCATTGACCGAACACTCTGAGAAGGGGTCATCTGCATATGTATGTATATCCCCACTTATCGAAATGGTGATCTCTATGTCAAGATCAGACCATGATAGGGTGAAGTAGCTAAGAGCAGAGCATAGGTTATTGTACAGTCACAAATAGTGTGATCTGGAATGTTGGTTTAGGGCGCTATCCGCAGTTATAGTCAGTAATGCTTTCCGTTAGCATAAAGCATAATGTAGGAGTACCTGAGCAATAGGCCAAAAATAGAAACTGAGAATAGTTAGAAGCAGCTGAAGAAATCGACTCAAAAGTCGATGGCAGAGGCTATTGATAGACCGGCGGATACAGGAAGGATTTAAATATCCCTTAAGCATTGCCAACGGTCACGCCTCTGCTAGGCGCTAATAGTTATAATAGGGCAGAAAAATGGACAAGGAAGGAATTAACCAGAGGATATAGTGGACTCGATTCAAACTCAGAACTCGGCTGCATAAGTATCTAGGCAACCTTAGCACAGGCACATATTAATACAGCTATGGACAAAGAGCAAGAGCGGGAAGAAGAAAAGGCATAAACAAGCAAGGTGTGAAAGCTCTGTAACAAACCAAGACAGCAGTCAAAATGAAGCTACGCTTAGATGGAAAGGTTACTTTTACTGGGTCCTTGATGCTGTTGCAAAAGGTAGAGAGCATTTCTGGCACACTCGAAATATTGACGATGAGGCATCCTGCATTTGTCAACAAGATTGAAGAGAACATTGCGAAAAAACTAAAAAAAAAAACGAAACGAAAAAACGTTAAAATTGGCACGTTCAGCGAAATATTAGAAATATGTTGCAAAACTTCTTCGTGCATAGAAACCTGCTATTTCTTTTGATCAGCCAAGAAGTTCCAAGAAGCTGATTAAGGTATGTCATGCAGCCAAAAGACACTTGATCATCGAGATGATCGATCCGAATCTCTCTGATGGACAGATTTGGCCGGAACAATGAAAACAATTATATGACAAATTATTAGAAGTAATTGTTCCTTGGATGGCGAACGAGCAAGACCAACTAACTTTTTTATAGAACGGGTGATGTTGGGCAAAACGATTCTTAAGTATAACAATGATTTCCCATTTAAATGGCGCACGAGGTTCCCAGGAAATTAGATCGAGTATGGTAGAGCCTTGGGTTGATATAAGTAGCCGACGATTTCATGTTTGCCGAAAGCAAAATTCGAGAAAAACCCAAAGGTCATTCTGCTACTTTTCCCATGGATCAGAAGATGCGTAGGCAAGTCTGACGCCAACAGAGCTCGAAATCTGTTCCTTCAGATAAATGAGGAAGCCGAAGACAAGTTCGTTTGTTCAGAAGTTAATCAGTATAATACCTTTTGCGTTTGGTTTCTATAGACAAACTTAAGCATGGAATCTCCTTCATAATAATGTTTGCCGCCAGCTTTCCTAAAAGGTGAAAATGGAGAGCTCTACTCTATTGGGAAGCTCAGTACAAAAAAAATTGTAATAACAGCTAGGGACACGATATCGAACAGAAAGTATCGATATGGTACTCATTTAAAGTATCGCTTTAAAAATATCGGGTAGCCATTAATATCGGAATTGGATACCAAAATCCAAAAGTTTATCTAAATATAGCATGAACCAACGACTACAGATCACCTAATCAGCCATCGTTGTATTTGTAATCGATTTTCAGAAAAAAGTTTTCGTAGCGTTTTTGACGTTTTTCGGGTTTGTTTACATCGTCTTCTACATCTTCGTAGTGATTTTTTAGCGATTGAATGTGTTTTCTGCAGCGATTTTAATTATAAATTTTGGTTTATTACATATTTATGATATAAAATAAAGTGCTGTGTGATCGGAACAAGTTTGTGCGTATGTTTGGTTTGCCAAAAGGCGTAAATTTGCGTGAAAAGTGGGTGCACGTTTGTGGCCAGAACGTTGGCATTGAAAAATCGACCCGTGGTAATGATATGCGATTGTAAAACACTTTCAATCATGAAAACCATATTTTATGAACTTTTTTTGCTAATTGTCATCAAGTTTCACTTTGTATATTTTATAATAAATACCAATTTAATCGCACTCAATCACCGCGCCTTTTTCGTTTTCTTTGTTTGTTTTCATTCTTAGGCAGATGTCAAAAACACTCAGAAATATACTTTTTTCTTGCTTCTTTGATTAGGTGATCTTGTATTTTTGGTTCATGTAAATATAGGTCCCGCATATAGGCCGCTGTGGTGTAATGGTTAGAAGCGCGCAAAGCTTGAAAATGAAAAACAGCTTCCCATTAAAACAATATCGCCGTTCAGAGTCGACATGAAAGTGTAGGGGCCCCTCTTGTGTCACAACACACGCGACAGATCGGAGGAGAATCTTGGTCAAACACTAACATATTCTTGCCCTACAAGGCGTGGTTAGCTATGTGACATTCTCTGGACTAAGATTTTGCATGGTTGGGTTAGATATATGGGGATCAGAGAGTCTGGAAAGTTGTCAGAGAAGTAATGACTCCCACATAAACATGCCGGACTGAGTACGTAGCGGAATTTTCTGACCTACCACTAATCGAATCCCTTCAATTCCAGTTCTGTGGTAACGGCTAAGGAATGAATATATCAAAGGCAAAAGGTCATTCAAACACAATTATGAACGACTTCAAATTTTTTAAACCTTCAATATTTCATAACCTCTTTTTCATACGATAAAACTTTCTTGTGACGCAGATGTAAAATTGCAGAATGCGACACGGCTTCANAAGTAATGGACTGGACCAATGTAATCGCTTTGCGAGTAATTATACTATAAACCAAACAGTTTCTACGACACCTGCCGATGAGTCACTCGGATTGTGCTATGCGCACAATTTCGATAGCAGTAAAAAGGAGAGGTGTAAGGACAACGATTTCATATTTCGCGATAAGGAAGTGACGATAGCGAATGAGGTTTGTACCAACGCAAAAATAGAAAATAACTGCAAGAATAAGCAGCAAGTTTGTATTTTTTCGCAAATAGTTTGGTATTTACTGCGAGAACGAATGGAAGCTGGCCATGGTGGGCACAATTGGCAATCTGGGACAGTTCGTCGGCATACCCTTGGGCGGTGTCATATCAGATCGGTAAGTATCGGCGCGTTTCTTCACCTGGAAGCAAATTTTAGGTTTTTATTTGATTATTTTTTCTACACCCATCTCCGCTCAGGTATGGCCGCCGCAACGCGCTCGCCCTTGGCGGCTTCTTTAGCGCCTTCTTAGGACTAATTCGCTCATTTACACCCAGCTACACTTCTTTTATAATTTTCGAATTCCTCGACAATATCG